>NW_007067466.1:804529-819803 GCF_000164805.1 Carlito syrichta
CAGTTAAAATTATTCCTTTTTAAAAATCAACCTGCAAGCTCCAAACCTGCTAGACATGGGATGTGAGAAAACCAAATAGCCACAAGCCGCTTTCCTGGAAGTGCAAGACAGTCATCGATTCACAACTTTACCCCCCTCCTCTATTCTGTCTTTATAAAGTTATTGGTTTACAACCCCTGCTTGGCATGCATATCCTGGAGACAATTTGTTCTTTGAAAATCTGTTTTTGCTGAATACAACCTTGCAAATTGCAAAGAAAAATGTACAGCCATACAACCCGACCCCCGAATCCCCTCCCTTACTTAAACTAAGGTATAAAACCCCTCTCCTCTTTCTCCCGGTTGCTCAGCCTTGGAGCATTAGCTCGCTGAGTCACCTTGGTGCTAATAAAAAGCTACTTTCTAAGATAGCCTCGGTGTCACAGTCTCTGTTTTCCCGCAACAGACAGAAGTGTGGGTAACTCTGGGACCCAGTACTTGAGACTGGCATCCACAGTCGTCTTGTGGGACTAAGCCCTTGACCTGTGGATTCTGACATTAACTCTGGCAGTTAGTGTCAGACCTGAGTTGAATGGGAGGATGGTCAGGTGGTGTCTAGAGTTGGAGAATTTGTTGGTATTAGGAAAAACACCCTGGGGTGGGGATGGAGGGGTTCTCCTTGAGAAAAGTCATACAACTATTTTACATTTATGAGTTTGTGCCAAAACATACAGCCGCTTTATAGCATGTAAAATGCATCTCGGTAAGATAGAAGAGCAATTTTAGGGCCAGGCGGATACCTTGCTGGCGCTCTTGTAAGTGAAAGAGCTCCGAGGCTTCCAGACAAGCCCTCCAAGAGAGGGAAGCCTTTTCCCAAGTGAAACTTCTGTTCCAACCAGGATGGGGGCTGCAGGGGAATGAGCCATAAAGAAGTCCCGAGTGAATAAGAGAATCTCAGGCATGGATAAAGGCTGTGCAGAAAATAAAAAGGGAGGAAACAATAAAGCCATTAGAACAGGGTTTTCTAACACTGTGATGCAGCCGTAGGGCTGGACCATTCTTTGTTGTCAGCCACTGTTCCGAGCCTGGTAGTGATGACCAGTGGGGTGCGGCGTAGATTCTTTGGCTCGTTTCTAAAATGAATTTTAGAGTGGCCAGCAAAGTTTTCAAAACCAAATTTATTAGCCAGAAAAAGAGAAAAAGGAAGTAGGAAGATTCATGGCAGAAAGACCAGTCACGGGCAAGTTTTCAAAAAAGCAAACCGCGCATTTGCTCTCAACTCCAAACTAGATATAGCTACCTAGTTATTGATATGCTAATGGGTGGAGTCCAGGTAACCCTGGCTCCAGGGAGACTGACATCTCTGGGCTCCAGATGGGAGGAGACAAGGGAAGGGGTCTTTTCCTGACCACGTTGCCTTTTGCAGGAGACCTGGCAGACGTTTCCAATTCGCAAGTTCCTTAGCTAAAGGATGGTCTCATGGTCATTTCTATGGCTTTGGTCATTTGAGGGGTGGTCTTTGGCCTTCCACCTTCCATAGGGAACCTAAAAGTTTCTTAGTGTTGATTATGCTAAACCCTGAATTGAAAGGTTGGGCTGACCTAGTCTTGCATGTGATGGAGTTTTCTTTTGATTTGCCAAGGGGGCGGGGGTTGGCTGCCAATTTGGCCTGCAGTAAAATGTGATTTTTAAAATGTCTGAACGCTTCCTAACGCCTCCCTATTGACAATTTACCTACCTATGTCTAACCTGTGCTAGCTACCCTGCCTCCGTAGGACGCTTTGCACCATCCCTGGCTTCCACGTAAATACCAGTAGCACCTCCCCCCAAGATATGACAATCAAATATATCGTTAGACATTATAAATGCCCCCCCCCAGGGGGAGAGCACAATCACCCTTGGGGTGAAAAGTACTGCCTTAGGAAAAGGGGAGGTATAATACACGGAGTGTCCAGGGGAGACCTCATTTCAGAGGGGACATTGGCACTAAAACCTGAATGACAAAAGGATACGGGTCACGTGGAGACCAGGGGAAGCAAAGATCCTGTGGAGAGAAGCTTGAGGAAGCCACAGCCCATGAGGACTACGGAGAAGGAAAGGCATGGGAACACAAGGTTGGTGGGGGGAGAAACTGATGGGAAGGAAGCAGAGACTGGGTTCTGTAGGGTCTTGAAGGCCAAAGTCAGGGGTGGCATTTGCCCAAGGGCAAAAAGAGGGGCATACTACATATTATTTCAAAAGGATCGTATATAGCTATTAAATATCATAACTCACTGAAGAAAAGTCATATTAATGTGACTGTATTGAAAGGAAAATAGATTGCTGTTATATTCCATAACTGGCCTTTTCCACAGGCCACAAATTATCCCAAGAACGCTCATTCAGAAACCTAACACTCAGGTTGATCTTCCGTCAAAAGTGAGTCATGTATGCTCCTTGTGCTTCACCTGTCTTGAATGCTCACATTCTGGTGCCAGTCGGCTCCGATTAGGCAGGACCCTTGGCACTTTCCTTCAAGCATTAAACCAAAGTGCTCAGGTGTACATTTCAGTGAGATCGCCTCCCAAACTGGGCTCGATTCTGAGTCCTACGGATGCATACCATAACCGTGGGAACTGGTCCCACTGCGAGAGATCAGATAACAGGTCCAAAATAGAAAGCATTCAATTACCCAGCCTTTGCTTGGGTGCCCCCATTAACCTATGTACCCCAAGCATCATTAGCAAGCCAATTTTAACAAAATTGTAATTGAGAGACCCAGAAATACCACTTTAGATTAAGTAATTGAATGTCCCTTCAGTGTAAGATCGATAAAGGGCATCCAATTTCACCCCAGGAAAAACTTATTAAATTATTGTAGCTATAAGCTGATAAAGCAGAAGAAAGATGTATAAAACTTCAAAAGGAATCTGGATGGATTTAAATAAATAGCTTCATTTAGGTAAAGCATTTACATCTGCCCTCTGGGGAAAGAGAGGAAAAAAGTAGATAATTACATTATTTTACTTTTATGTTCGAAGAAAAAAAATCTCATGGGTCTTAATTAACCTTTACTTAAACACAAAGCCTTCTTCTGATTAGTATGTCTAACTGCTGACATTTCTCTTTGAGCTATGTATATGGAAATACACATTTTCAAGAAATATTAATCAACAAGTAAAGGAAGAAACATTTTTCACATTTAGCTCAAAGATATAAGATTGTCGCTGGGATTGAGAAGAAAGTGAACAAGACAGAGAGTTCTGTACATACAACAAATGATCAGGTTCAGTCTTCTACCTGGAGTCTGATACTTTTGATCACACCACAGCCAATGAACAGGAAAAAGCTATCTTCCTCAATTAACACTCATTGATCCATAGCATTGTGGAAAGGACAGAGCAGTCACACGGGTCAGGATTCCAAACCCGTCACCACCTAGTGACCTTAGACAAGTTATTTAAGGTGTCTGGGTCTCTGTATTGTCAAAAGAAGCCCCCGGCGGCAAGAGATTACATATAGCATTGGAGTTAAGAGCCTGAGTGCTGGAGACAGGTTGCCGGGTTTGACCTTGAGCAAGACATGAAAACTCTCTTCTCCCCCTTTCCCTGGATAGAACCTAGGAATATCATAGAATCTGTATCACGGCACTGCTGTGAGTATTAAGTGAACTAATTCATGCAAATCGCTTAAAAGAGTGCCTGGCCCATAGTAAGTGCTCAATAAATGTGAGCTGGTATTACATGTCCACAGTCCTGGCCCACAACAGACATTTGATAAATGGTGGTTTATTATGACTTATGACAGATTGCATTACTGGTCCCAATTTATTGTCGCTCCCCATATTCACTCTTTGCCAAATGAATGATGTGAAGTATGGTCCAGGCGTAGACTATTTCCCCTGTCTCCTTTGTGCATGGCTTCTTTCTTCCCCACTCCCTCAGGAAGCAGCCTCTGACCAAGGCTGGTCTCTGACAGACAGGCGCATATTCCCAGTGAGGAGTCATGCGATACAGGTGACCCCTCATGAGATACAAGCGACCGAGCAAAGGAAACCCAAAGGTAATGTAGTCGTCACTTTTTTTTTTTTTTTTTTTTGAGTTGGAGTCTCACTCTGTTGCCCAGACTAGAGTGCAGTGTCTGCTCCCAGCCACCGCAGCCTCGATGATCCGCTGGGCTCCGGTGATCCTTCCGCCTCAGCCTTCCAAGTAGCTGGAACGACAGGCTCGTGCTACCACGCCCGGCTCATTTTTGATTTATTGTAGAGATGAGGTCTCGCCAAGTTGCCCAGGCGGGTCTCGAACCCACGGGCTCTGGCAATTCACTCACCTAGGCCTCCCAAAGCGCGGGATTACAGGCTGAGCCACCGAGCCCAGCTTAGTCGTCACTCTTAATGAATAATCGGCTCGCTTGATTGTAAAACTGTTTGCTGTACCCTCCCGAGGTGCGGTTTCCTCTCCGACCTGGCGCCATCAGTGCTCTCCTGTAAGTTTTAATAAACCGATGCCTCTCTCTGCTGGACCTCCAGATGACTCCTTTGGAATAGGTAAACACTACATGCGAGCGCTCTCAGATTTGAGGCTACTGCATGACAAATGACTTTGTAGTTCCTGCCACTAAAAGAGTGAAATCTTCCTCCACCCTTCAGTTAGTTGGGTGACCTGCCTTGGCCACCAGAATGAGGCAGATGTGAGCACATGCCAGTCCTAAGCCCAAGCCTTTAAGACAAGCTGTGCATGCCCTCTTGAGCCCTTGCCATGATCATGGGAAAGGCATGCCACAGCCAGGAGGAGGATGTGAGACAGGTGGAGCAGAACCACCTGGCTGAGCCCGCTCGGAGCCGCCGATACCCAGTTGATCTGCTGCCAATTCCCACCGACAGAGGAGAAAATAATAAAAGGCCACTGCTTTACGCCACCGAGTTTTGGAGTGGCTCATTAGGTGACAAAAGCTAACTGAAACAGTCTTCTACAGGGCCCGAACAACAGATGTTACTAAGTTAAACCGGTATAATTGCAGGTTTAGGAGTTCCCAAAAGTATGTTTGTATGGGTAAAATGAATCCTGACAATTCAGGCCAAAGCAATCCATCCAAAGAGCCAGTGAATCAATTGAATCAGCGCTTTTTTCCTTAAAGAATCTCTCGGCTGACACCAGCAGCAGAGATGCCAATGCCATGCTGGAAACCCAGACGGAAGCTGTTCCCAAATCAAGACACAACGGTCCAAACATCACATACCAGGCTATTTTCTAACAAAGTGTGTGTTTATGACAACCACAGCTGTTTTGTTTTATCCAGAAAACTGGCCCAACTCTCCCCCACCTCCGATGGAGAGGACTTCCTCCTTGTCTCTTTTCAGAGTTGCTATAATTTCTTCCTTGCTTCCTCTCCCTGAGCAAGCCCTTCCTGTAATCCGATCCTTCAGGTTTCCTTGCCAGATTTCATCTTTCCTGGTGACGGAGACACTTCATCCGTGCTTTGTCTACAACAGGTATTCTCAAAAGCATGAACTGCAGGATCTTCCTGGCTGGCCTAAAATATGCACACACAAAACTCGGGCAGTTTTTTACAGCTATTTTTAAAGTGTATCTGACTCTCTGTTAAGTTTATCATCAGCTTTATTTTGGTTCATCATGTTGACCCTGCAGCCCAAGCTACCATTCCATCCTATAAATCATGTCCATAAGAAACAGGCATTTCCCTGAGATCTAGGGGTCTACAATATGCATCTGGCTCCTCCTCTGCATCCTGAACTGCCTGATGCTCAACTTGGAAGGAAGATGGGTTGTAAGAAAGCCAAAGGCCGGGCTCGGTGGCTCAGCCAGTCATTCCAGTACTTTGGGAGACCGAGGCGAGTGAATCACCTGAGCCTGCGGGTTCAAGACCAGCCCGGGCAACTTGGCGAGACCTTGTCTCTACAATAAAATAAAAAATAGCCGGGCCCTATCGGCATCGGCAGTTCTGGTTACTCGGAAGGCTGAGGCGGAAGGATCAGCCGGAGGCCAGTAGGTTGACACTGGGGTGGCTGTGAGCATGCGTGCCACTGCACTCCAGCCTGGGCGAAGGAGTGAGACTCCAACTCAAAAAAAAAAAAAGAAAGAAAGCCAGAAATGGTCTTCAAGCCGTCAAAATAACAAGTTATGCCAGCCAAGCACCTGCATTTCCATCGGACCCAGGTTAGGCAACTAACGTAACCATTCTGTAACTCAGTTTCCTTACCTGCAAAATGAGAATAAAACTATCTCAGTCTCCCAGGGAGAACTGGAAGAGGAAATGAAGTAATGCTCACAGAATGTTTAACCCAGAGTCTGGGACACTGCAGGCCTCTGGAGAACGAAGCACATGCCATCCCAAACGATTACGAATTGGTACGTTGATTATTTCGAGCTAAAAACACGAGAGAAACTGCAGTTTCGGAAAAGACAGGTTGATCGGTCTCTTCCTGCAGGCAGAAAGCCATAAGGGCTTCTCTGGGAGGGGTACCCCCCCAGTCCCAGGGAGAAAAAATAGCACTGATCACCAGAAATTGGGAGCTGGGGGCTGCGGTGGAGCCGAATAAAACTTACAGAAGAAGCTCTTTTCTTCCACTTGCTTTACACCCTTCATATATCTCCTAGTGACTCCCCTTGAAATGTATTGCTCTTAGCAGATGTGCTTTGTCTAGTCATTTCTTCCCAAACATTTCGTTCTTTGTCTAAAAGGTCTAAAACCCTCTTGCTTTGGCCACCTCTTTGGGCTTTCCTCTCTTACGAAGAGCCCCATGTCCACATAAAACCAGTAAAACATGTTTGCTTTTCTCTGGTTAATCTGCCAGGTGTTGATTTAGCTTCTAGATCCCGCCAAAGGAGGGAGGGCGGGTGGAGGTGATGACTGGTCTCCCTGCTCCTCAATAAATTAAGTGGGTCATTTGCATTGTCACTGGAGGGGCCCTCTGGTGTTCACTCCTGGGCTACTTGCTTTCAATGCACATCAAATTCTAAGCCAAGGTGTCCGACTTTCCTGCCTAAAACTAATCTGACGTGATACATGAGATGAGGCAGGTGGCCACACAGCCGTAGGAAGTAACACCCGAGTTGGACGGTAGAAACGAGACAATAAAAAGCAGAGCCAACTGGGATTATTTGGGTTTCTCCATCACCAAGGCTGGCAGCTCTGGTGAGCCCAGCACAGCTGTGGGTACAACCCTTGTAAAGCTCAGCCCTTTCCCAATGGCCGTGCCCATCCAAAACTTGTTTCAAGGCCGATCTTCCAGAAGTATGCCCCTCCCCAAAGGTCTGGAGTAAACCAGTCATTTCTGTGCAGGTGGGAGTGGTGAAACTTGGAAGATAGGGGTGGTTTCTGGGGACTTCTACTGCCGAGTCATCTACAGTAAGAATCTGGAACACCTCAAAAATAATGGTGGGCACAGTAAGACCCAGATCAAAACCAGAGGACCATCAACCCAGCTGTGCAAACCTGCAGGCTATTACTCCTCCACTCCCGCCTTTTACACAGAGGAAACTGAAGCCCAGTGTGGTCTATACATTCCCAGAGACATGTAGTTCATTACCAAAGGGTAGGGCAGAAGACCCAGGGCACCTGACACCCAACCTTCCCCTGCTCCTAACAGGGCAGACCCTCCTAACCTCTACCGTGTCACCCGGGCCGCGCCTCGAACAGCTCATCTGGGTCCCTGGCGTTTCTTCCCCCTCCCGATCCCTGCAGGAATTTCTTCCTAAAACACAGGTTTGCAGTCTCACACAGAGATACAAGGCAGGAAGGCGAGGGAAGCATGCCAGGAGGCGGATGATGGAATGAAACTCCCTGCCACCTCCTTCTATCTCCTTTGAGCGCCTTGTCGGCCTGGGGCATTGAGTCTTAAACTGTCTCAATTCAGACTCTATTCATCACTCAGGCTTGTCTCCTCCAGCGGGAAGCGTGATAGGCGATGGGTGAAACACTAGGACAGAGACAAGGGATCAGAACAGAGGTTCACAGGGGCCAGCCGGGGCAGGGAGAGGGAAGGACAGAAAGCAAGGTACGGTGGGGGGAGGAAGCAGGACGGGTCCCATGTCCAGTAACCTTGCAGCTGAGACAGTGGAGGGGAATGGAACCGGCCCCACCCACAGAAGGCAGGCCCTGGCACGCAGACCCAACCCCGTTTTCACTCCGGCACATTATAGAGACGAGCCGGGGATCCAGCTGAACACACCGTGGCCCAGGCACCAGGTGGTGGCTTCCATGACGATTTGCATTCTGGAACTTCAGAACAGCCAAAAAAGCACCTTCCCAGTGAAGGAGTGCAGGCAAATTTACCCCAACATATGGCTCCCTGGTATAATGAGTATTTTGAATTAAAAACCTTAAAAATCAACAGGCTTCGGAAAAGTCTCTCCTCCTATCTTCATAAAGTCCACATGGACCCACGAAGGAGAATAATTATCTTCACTTCCCTTCACGGTTTTTTCATGATCTATTATAGAAAAGGAGAGGGAGAATGTAATCAACCCTAGCCTAATCCTTTTACAAAATAATGCCTGTCACTCAGGTTCATTCAGTTTCTGAGAACTACAGTAAGCCTCCTACGTACGGATGAGTTCTGTTGCAACAGCACGTTCAGAAGTCCAATGTGTTCATAAGTCCAACAAAGTTAGCCTAGGTACCCAACTAACACAATCGGCTACATAGTACTGTACTGTAATAGGTTTATAATACTTTTCACACAAATAATACATTAAAAATACACAAAGGAAAGAAAACAGTTTTAATCTTACAGTACAGCACGTGGCAATGTATGCCAGACACATGAACTAATTTACATGACTGGACATGCAAACACACGTTTGCATCTTTGACATTTCACAACTTGAAGGTTCGTATGTAGGGGACTTACTGTATTTACAAGTCATTCTCTGTTTTCCCTATCCATTCATTCTTCTAATCCTCCCTCTCTCATAACCTGTTTTACCAAAATACAAACCCCCCATTCTGTCTATAACTCTGAGATGGTATTTATGTTTCTATAACATAAAGAATGAAGTTGAATCTTCATTCTTAAAGCTCCCGTGTGCACATCCTAAATAAAATGTGTATGCCTTTTCTCCTATTAATCAATCTGCGTATGCCAGTGTTTTTTCAGTGAGGGCGCCCACTGCCATGGCCCCAACACCAGCAAGTCATTTCATCTCTCTGGACTTGGACCTACCTGTTTCAGTCCTAACACTCATAGATGTATGATTTGAGGTTAATTTCTCCCCAATAAAAACCCATTATCTTCATCTGTTACATCTTCCAGGGCTGCTCAAAGGCCAAAGGTTTTGCAGTGAGCATTCAACCGCAGGTGCTGCTTTATAAGCCGATAATTAATACAAAACACACACAATATTTTCTCCAGCTCAGTGGCCTATACACTTTAGCACATGTTTTTCAAACACCTACTCTGTGCAAGGTCTAACTCTAGAACAAAGGGCTTCAGCTGAGGAAGGTTAGTCAGTGCAGTTTAGACATAAGTAAGTTTCTTGCAGACAGGTCTAAATTAAAATAGGCTAAACGTTCAGACAACTTTCTTTTCGGTACACGGCCTTCACCCAATGGACCAGGCATACCAGACCTGACCACTTTACGAGCTGAAATGTGAGTCTATGGGTGTAGTAAATCACAGAAGCAACAAGGAGTTAGCCAAAACACAGACATGATATTCTAAAAAAGCCCAAATCCAGCTAGGCAATAACTTTCATTATTTAGAAGGTCTTTGTGACCTTGAGTATGATAATCAAAACTCATGACCAGATATCTGCAGTCCACCTCTCTTAGCTCAAGGTTTGCTTAATCATTGTTGTAAAATTATGCAAAACTTCTTGTCAAAGGCAGCCACATGCACTTCCTCTTAAGGCACCCATGCTTTCCTCAAGCATGCCTTTCTCTTTCTAATACATTCTTTCTTAAATAATACTTTGGGCCAGGCTCAATGCCTCAGTCTATAATCCAGCACTTTGGGAAGCCAAGGCAAGTGGATTGCCTGAGCCCACGAGTTTGAGACCAGCCCGGGCAACTTGGTGAGACCTCATCTCTACAATAAATCAAGAAATTAGCCAGGCATGGTAGCATGCACCTCTAGTTCTGGCTACTTGGAAGGCTGAGTCAGAAGGATTGCCAGAGCCCAGCAGGTCGGCGCTGGGGTGGCTGTGAGCGTGCCACTGCACTCCAGCCTGGGTGACGGAGTGAGACTCCAACTCAAAATAATAATAATAATAACACTTTGGATTCACTCTGAAATTCTTTTCTGCGGCGAAATCAAGAACTCATGGAGCAATACACCACATCGCACTAGGCATCACTGTGGCTCCAGAAAAATGCCCACCATACTCAGGACTGTAGATCCCATGTCAAGGACAGTCCTGAAGCCCACCCAGCCCCAGCAAATCTGCAGAAGAACCAGGCCTGCTCCAGGAAGCCGAAAAAGCATCCTAACAACAGCAGGGCCTCACTGAGCCTGAGCCTCTGCCACAGAAGGGAGAGAACGGGGTCTTTTTCATCTTCTGTGTGATAGCTTGCCCTCCACCAGGGTCATCTGGTCCAGCTCCCTTGTGCAACCACCCGAGATGTGGGTCAAACACAGCCAGATGTCCCAGTCTCTCTGAAATGCACAAAATAATCAGGTTTTCTCAGCAAAGGGGCAGCGTGGACCAGAGACTTCAAATATGTACACGTGGCAGTTCTCCCCCCAAAATTTTAATGTGCACAAAAGACTCTAAAAATCTTTGTGTCACAATCAATACTTTTTTTTTCCTGAAACCAAGTGGGTAGAAAAACTATTTGAGTGCTCATTTGATGATTTCCAGTAGTAAATCAAATTGATATAGGTACAGATTTTTTTAAGCTTGTATATATTATAACTACCTACTCGGGTTTTCCAATAAGATAGAACCCATTCAAAAGAAGCTTCTGTCGTTTGCCGTGAAACCTGTCCACCAAAATGGCTCTGAGGAACAAAGTCAGGTCTGCCACCAACTGAAAAGCATTTCAAGGCAACACATGGACTCAGGTTAGGGTTTGAAATGACCCCAGAGTTAGTGAAAGAAGGAGGAAATGAATGATAGCCCAGTGTCAGCTACCTGCAGGGTGTCATGCTGGATTCCTTCTTGAAGGCACCCTCTGAGGTCAGCACGGGGATCCCCAAGTCATAAGTGGAAACTGAGGCACAGCAGCGTTAAGACCATGCCGAGTCACGTGGCTAGCCCGTGGTGGGGCCCAAATCCAACCATAGGCCTGTTGCAAACCCTGTGGACTCTCTCCCGCACCAGGCTAACAAAGCTGTTCGCAGCAGCTCCGGGGGAACCTGCTGAGAACCTGAGGCTCACAGACCAGCAAGAGCAGCCATCACCACCGCCCCTGCCGTCTCCCAGCGAGGCGGTGAGACTGGACTACAAGCTCTCCAAAGGCCAGGGTCCAAAGGCCCTGACTAGCACAAGTGGGTGCTCAAAGAATAGTTTTAAATTCATAAGTAAAGGAACAAGCTCCAGAAGGCGTGGAAAGTTTCTAGCAAATACCCTGAACTTGCTATGTAGTAGCAGGAACAAGAGGGACACCGGCTAACATCTACTGAGGACTTCCCGGGTCCAGACACCAGGCTGGGGTTGATATAGATTATTCTGTTTAAACGTTATAAAATTCTAAGAGAAAAGTACAATTATTATCTACATTTTACAGAGGAGGAAACTGTGGCACAGATAACTGAATGCTACACACCTCCTCTCCTGTATAACTTACAGAGTAAAGGAGAAGACACCAGCCTGGAGATGGGCTGGGCATTCAAAGGCCTACCCCGAGCACTGGCCACATCGTTTAATAAGCCACATGACCACGGGCAAACCCTCTTACCACTTAGACCCTTATTTTCTTCTTCTAAAATAGATGTGGAAAGCTTCTGTGATCTCAGGAACCCAGAACGTTTGATATACTTTGTTATCATTCTTTTTTTTTTTTTGAGTTGGAGTCTCACTCTGTCGCCCAGACTGGAGTGCAGTGGCCGCTCCCGGCCACCACGGCCTCGACCTGCTGGGCTTGGGCGATCCTTCCGCCTCAGCCTTCCACGTAGCCAGAACTACAGGCGCGTGCTACCACGCCCGGCTAATTTTTTGATTTTATTGTAGAGATGAGGTCTCACCTGCCCAGGCGGGTCTCGAACCCGCGGGCTCAGGCCATCCACTCATCTCAGCCTCCCAAAGGCGCGGGATTACAGGCTGAGCCACCGAGCCCGGCTTTTGTTATTATTCTTTTTGCATGCTTCCAAGGGTTCAAACATCTGTAACATCAAATCTTAACAACTAGAGGCCTATAATCCCAGCACTTTGGGAGGCTGAGGCAGAAGGATCTCTTGAGCCCAGGCATTCAAGGCTACAGTGAGCTGTGCCCGTGCCGTTGCGCTCTAGCATGAGTTAGGGAGCGAGACCCTGTCTCAAAGCACACGACATACACACACACACTCGCACACAATCCCAAAGAAAAACCTTAACCATGAGGAGATGGGGACACGTTTCCAGGCAGGAATCATTTTGTCATGTGCATCTAGGCCACAAAGATGAGCAGCACATTCTAGTTGTCTCCCAAATAGGAACATGAAAAAAAAGAAGCGGCCCAGAGTATAATGCACCAAGACGAGATATCAGGGCCAAAAGGCGCAGGGTGGCTCTGTCCCTTGGGTCCCCAGAGGCCTCGTGCCATCTCTGACCTGGCTTTGGGAAGACCAAAAGGCTGCACGACCGCGGAAGACGCCCGGCCCAGATGTCCTTCAGGACGGGCAGGGAAGAAAGGTCTCTCACAGACACACAGCTCACACGTTCAAAACCAACTGCGAATGCTGATCGTGCAGATGTACATCAGCACCCCAGAATGAATAAATTACAGGCGGAACAACGGAAGGGGAGCAGCTGCACGTCCCCACCAGATGGCCTCCCTGATCCCAATCGTTTTGAACATTGTTTCATTTCCAGAGATAAGCAAAATAAGAGGCCGGTTAACCCTGGAACAAGAACTGCCTGAAACTGCCTCCCTGGAACTTACTTCTTTTCGATGGCAACAGCGAGCAAGGGGTTGAAACCACAATATCCCCTGGAGAGTTGCAGAACAAGGTGAGGGGGGATTTCTCCAGGGGGTCAACTGCAGTTGACATTCGGTGTCTGTCCCCAGACACACTCAGCCTCTACTAGGCGTGGCAGGTGCAAGGGAGAACCCCTCCTGTACCAACCCAGCTTGGGCGTGGAGACCCCAGGTATGTGTAGACGGAGTGTCAGCCCCCCAGGAGTGCGTGGGGGTGTGACAGGTCACAAGGGGTATGGCACAAGGTGTACAGAGGAGTGCCAGCCCCCAAGAGTATATGAGGGGGTGTGCCAGGTTCCACAAGGTATACAGAGGAGTGCCAGCTCCCCAGGGGTATAGGGGTTCGTGTACCAGGGACCACAAGAAGCTGCAAGACAAACTGAAGTTTCCATGTTTAAAATATTTAAACGCTGAAAACACTGCTTTTAAATTAAGTTAGACCCAGATACGTTACTAAATAATACAAAACCTGCACAGAGCCTCAGCCTGGCTTGCTGGCCTTAGGCTACTTGGGGCCAGCCGGGGGAGCCCAGGGAGGTCTTATTGTCTTTACCTTAGAGCACTAAGAGAAACTTTGGAGAAGCACTAATGTAGGAAGGGGAAAGGGAACGATTGTGAACAGCCGTCCTGTGGCAGGCGCTATGCGGGGAGCCTATCTCATCTTATCCACTTCTGACTTAGACAAAAGGTAAGTGTAATGACCCCACTGTGCGAATTAAAAAAAAACCTGAGGTTCTGGGCAGTGAAATGGCTCGCCCTAAATCACGCGGCAAGCAAGTGGCAGAGCTGGATTTCAACACAAGCTGAGGTCCACACCGTCTTTCACTTCAACAGGAGGAGGACACGTGCATTTACTCATCAAACAGCTTCCTGTGGGTACCTGTGGTATACAATCTGGAATTTGCTTTCCACGAGCACATCTCTATCTTACTTCCAATTTTACTTACATAGAGTAAGCATTGTCTTTCGAAGCCACAAAGACAATCCAGAGGAAATAATAATAAATGTTGTACAAAAAAAGGTGTGGCAAATCCAAGAGAGACCGGGGCAGGACTCCAGGATGTACGTCACGTCTCTGAGCCTCAGTTTACTCATCTGTCGCCTCCCTCGTCAACTCAGGTGGAATGGGGAACAGCAATGAGGCCGCAGGACTGCACAAGGTAAGGACCGGCTGGGCTAAGGGCTTTGTGCAAAGGGCCAGGCGGGAAGTTATATCTATGCTTTGCTTTATCCCCTCATGCCTCAAGTTATCTCTGAATTAATAACATCTTTCTCCTAGACATACTAATGCTTGATTGTCGTTAAAAAAAAAAAAACCCATTCCCATTTAACTCTGAATAATATGCCTGGGAGTGAAGCCAGGAAGGATTTTCTCTTTGCCTTCTCTGCCACTGCCTCTGCAATGGAAAACCCAGTGTAGAACACTGAACTCCCGGAGTGGGCATACACCTTTAGAAACACGTACAGCCCAGAAAAACACAGGTCTGAGAGCCAAAGGGACACTGTGACCCCGAAGGACACTGTTTGTGAGTATTCACCGATGCCCAAAGAGCCTTTGACACAGGTGGCCAGGTTTTTCCATGCGGTGACTGGGTACATAGGAGCGGGCATATACTCCTGGGGGAGGAAACACATGGTAGGCAACGAAGATGGCACACCCAAACCCAGAGGTATGTAAACATACACCCATCTGGTTTGTATCCACCACGCACCGGCTGTGTGCCCTTGGGTAAGCCACTGTCCACTTCTGAGCCTCAGTTTGCCCATCCATCACATGGAGAGAACTGTAGTACCTACCGCCTAGGGCGCCGTGGGGATTACATGGGAGGATCACCCGAATGCAGACACAACCAGCACCATCATCCTCCTCCTTCCTCTTCCTCTTCTTCCTGGCATCTCTGCCAACAGGAAGCTCAACGGTTGGGGGGGGACTGTGGCCTGGGGTAGGAAGACCCAGCCCAGCGTGAATTGGTGACAGGATATTTAAGACAGGGAGAAGGGAAGTTGCAAAGGCTGCAGAGCAGCTGAGTCTGAACAAGACCGACCCTGAAGAGGCCAGGAGAGGAGTCCCTCTCCACAGATATAACGGCAAAGATGCTGGCCCCGCCGGGATGCCTGGAAGCAATAGCTGCTTTTTTGATGGAAAGAGATGCAGAGAAGCTAAATTTAAAAATGGTGGTTTTGGCCGGGCTCGGTGGCTCAGTCTGTAATCCCGCGCCTTTGGGAGGCTGAGGTGAGTG
>NW_007067466.1:819823-831486 GCF_000164805.1 Carlito syrichta
TTCTTTCAGTGTTTCATCTTGTCTTTTCTTGAGTCTTATTCACTCTTTCCAACCATTCCCTTATCCCTGTTGTATTCTGGGGTCAGTGGTTGGTGACTTTCATTTTTTGGGCTCCAAGGACTGATTTCTTGAAAGTTTTGTCCTTGGTAGACTTGTATTGCATGAGGCCTTCCTTTGGCTTTTCCTCATTTGTGACAGATCTCTTGTTTATTTCTTTAGTTCTGCTATTCAGTGTCAGTGGGAGAGGTTTTCCCTTCTGATGTTTGCTCAGTTCTCTCTTCTTCTCTGATCCAGGCTCTGGGTTTGTTCTATTTTGAAATAGGATGGTGGGTGGGAAGCTTTGCTGTCTCTTGTAGTTTTTGAAATCCAAGTAAAGTGGGGGATGGGCACTAGGAATCAGATGCTACTTGCAAATTAAAAGGTTTATTTATTGTGGTATATGTTCTCTGAGATCCACTCCCCACCGCCACTCTATATGATGATGCAAAGCAGAAACCAACACACACTACAAAACAATCTGGAACAACAAAGAGAAACAAAACACACCACACGCACACACACAAAACCCAAGAAAACTAAACACACACACACACATGCCTAGTACAAATTGAGAGAAGGAAGACAAAAAGGCCAAAGGAGGGAAAATAAGAAAAAAGAAAAAAAAAGGGGGGGATTCAGGTGGAACCCTCATAAATATATTGACACACCCCTTAGACTATATAAAATGAATGTAAGAAAAATTCC
This sequence comes from Carlito syrichta, assembly GCF_000164805.1. Classification (NCBI taxonomy): domain Eukaryota; kingdom Metazoa; phylum Chordata; class Mammalia; order Primates; family Tarsiidae; genus Carlito; species Carlito syrichta. The sequence continues at coordinate 820,568 of NW_007067466.1, forward strand.
AGAAGAACAAGAGCAAAAATCAACAACAAAACCAAAAGATGAACACTCAATCATTGACATACACACATAAACAGAGAATGAGAAATAAAAGAAGAAAGAAACAGAAAAAGAAAAGAAGAAAAATTTGAGGGGGGATGCAGATCAAAACCTCACATACAAATTTATGCACAAAGGAAAAGTATTTTTTAAAAACACATGAACTAACACACAGAAAATTTTTTAAATTAAAAAAATATTGAAATTTTAAAAAACAAAACAGAACAAAACAAAACAAAATCTTTCCTCTTGTGGCAGGCTCTGTAATTGTTCCTCTAATGAGATCTCTCCTGCAGAGCCACCTTTTTCACTCTCTTCTCAGGGAAGTAAGCATGGAAGGAGGAGGGACAGTGAAGGTGGGTGGGACTGGAGTCTTCCACTCCCACACTCATACTGTCAGGGAGATCTCTAGTGGGGATGTACAGGATAGTCTCTTCCCCAGGTATGTATTCTCATGAGGTTGCCCCATCCAGGTCTATTCTGGAATGGGGTTCTCCTATTGCAACTGATGTCCAGGCTCCATCTGGGTTTGTCCTTCTCAGTTGTGGCCCATCTGTGCGGGTCTGATGTTCAGAGGATTGTTGGGGAGGAGAGGGTTTGGGTCAGCCCTGTACTCACCACTGATCTCTTTGGCGTTCTTCCTCATCCTTTTCTGGCCACACCCTTTGTCCCATGGCTGGATCAGGGTATGGTGTGGGGCACATGGAACTCAGCACTTGTCAGGTCCCTCTGAATTTTTTGCTCTCAGGATATTTTCTCTGGACCACGATTAAGCCCTGAGTAGTTGATCTGCCATTCACAGAGATTGGATCTCTGGACTCTGTCGGCAACCCCTTCCAGCTCCCTACCAGGTGCTGAAGTGGTGAGGCAAAGCCCGGAGTGGTCTCTCCCACTTCAATGGTGAGGGAGCACCTGGGGCAATAGTTTGTCTATGTTGCTTAGGCAACAAGTTGGAAGCTGTGGGGGAGCTGGGCGGGGCAATGCAAATCTCTGCCTGGAAAATGACTTTGGTGGGCAGCACCTCACCAGGCATGAACTCCTCTTGGGATGTTCTGATGCTGTGTCTCCAATAATCTGATCCTGCGCTCCAGTGGATACGGTATGACAGGTGATGATGTGTGCCTGGTTTCAGGCACTGGGAATCAGCTGGATTCAGCAGGCTTTTCTCAGGTGCATTCCTGCATGCAGCAGACATTTCTGCATGCGGTCTTGTGAGCTGTGTGCTAATTTCAGGGCAATGGGGGCTTGCAGTCACCCTCAGAGGGGAGACCCGGTTGCATGCACCTGCCTCCCCTCAGATGGACTTTCATGCTCTCACCAGTGCCCGCCTACTCACACAGAGAATCTTTATTGACACTTGCCTCCACGGAGATTCTTACAGCACGACCTGTCAGCTGCCATCTTAAGCTCCCCATGCTCCTAAACGTTTCTTACAAGCCCTTATCTGTATAACCAAACAACAACTAGCTACTCAACAACTGTGGGATACACTTAATAGTACTGAAACACAGTATAGAATTTCAACTAATTATATAAATTATTAGTTATTGAGCATGGTACTATCTGTGAAGAGAGTAAAAAGTGGTGTATAAAAGTTGATCACATTCTATATAGAAGAGATAAAATTTAGCATTATCAGATAGAATGCGTGGAATGGTTGAGTGTAGTGGCTCATGCTTGTAATCTCACACTTTGGGAAGCTAAGCAAGGAGGATCCCTTGAGGTCCGGAATTGGAGACCAGCCTGTGCAACATAATGAGACCTCATTTCTACAAAATATTTTTAAAGAAATTAGCTGGGTGTAGTGTCTCACACCTGTAGTCCTAGCTACTCAGGAAGATTGCTGGAGCCCAGGAGTTTGAGACTGCCATGAGCTATGATTTTACCACTGCATTCCAGCTTGGGCAAGACCCTGTGTCAGAAAGAAAGAAAAAGAAAGCAAGAAAGCCAGAAAGCAAAGAAGGCAAGAAAGCAAGAAAGAAATAAAGAAAGAAAGAAAGAGAAAAAGGAGGAAAGAAAAAAGAAAAAGTTGCAAAAATCTGAACTGATATAACTAATATGACTGAAGGATGTAAATTTTCTCCTACACCAATAGGAAATCATTATGTTACATGGGTGCATGTTGTTTAAGGATATTTAATGGATTATAATTGATATGTTGCCACTGACATTGACAGATGTGAGAAATGGCCAATTGGATAAGTTTATCCCCAAGATTTGGAACAAACTGAACACTATTTCTTATAACTTAACTGTTTCATATTTACTCCCCATAGAGTACCAATAATCAAACTTTAAAAATTGACAATAGGCTTGTCAGAGGACATATGTCTTATATTAGAAGCATGATCTATAAAGATGAAACTACTTCTATTGGCTATGGATTAATGTGTAAGAGTAAAATGGCTCACATAATTGATGGATATTCCTAAGAATTATACCGGGTGATGCAAGCAAAATTTCTAATCAAAGCTTTAGACTACCAAGCCATACATATTGATTATACATTAGGTATCAATTGGAAACATAAAAATAAAAACTGAAGAATAACTCTCAAATTTCATAGCATTTAGAAAAATAAGCTATTAAAAGAAATCAACTAATCATATAAAGTTATAGTATGATAAAGAATAAGTTTTATGTGGTGCTAATAAAGATTCTGCTCTAACTATTTGTAAGTGGTATATTTTCAAATATTACCTAAAGCTAATATTATCTTACAGTTTAAAATCCATTCTGTTATAATATTAACTTTGCTTTATTTTGTATGTTACTTTAAGCTTGTTGAATATTCAGAACAATTAAGAACAGCTCAAAGAAATATCAGCTCTTTAATACAAATTTTATGGAAAATATGATATTATCAAAAGAGGGGATGATTGTGGCAAAACTATATCAAACTTACTGAGGAATATTGAAGATGTGACTAATTATATTTGTTAACTACACTGTCAGGAGTAACTGTTGGAGGTACTGTTAAACAAAATTATAAAGAACAAAATGTTAGTGTAAGCCTAATAAAGAATTAGAGAAAACAAGATATCAAAGTAAGGCAATATAACTTCTCACACAAATTGCACATCTGCTGTTAAATAAAAGCAGATTAATATGTAACAACTATAGCTTAAATTCTAAATAAACAGAGCTGAAAATCTATACAGCTTTGTAATCACTTGCTAGCTACCTGTATGCATTGAGGATACTAGTTTTACTAAATAATAAAGTTAGCTAATTCTGTATTTATAAATTAGCATTTCCTTTATGTCTCAGTTTCTTTTTTTTTTTCTTTTTGCAGCAAAAGATAAGTATGAAGAACAATTTGGATATATTTCCAAAAAAATCTATTTGTAAAGTTGAGTATAATGGGCTAGAGAAATGAGAGTAATTTGAACAGTTATACAGTATTAATAACACTATAATATTATGTCCCTTTGACACTAATAAGAAGTTGGAAATTTAAGAGTGAAAGCGTCTTGTGTAATAACTTTATTTTACTACTTCTAAGTAAATTAATTAATTTAAAATTACTTATTAGCTTTGCAGAGTAATAAATAGCCTATAGAGGTCACTTGGACATTTCTATATTGTTTGCACCTTTTACCTCTTAAATTTTCCCAAGTTTTTTCTGTAACTAATTCTGCCAATGGACCTTGATTCCTAAAAAATGTCCTAACGTACTTCCTGCCATGTGCAGCTGCCAGAGTTAATAGAAGATGAAGCTGGAGAATAGTTCAGAGAAGACATTTGCATGTCTCTGCATGGAGTCAGTGAAGTAGAAAAATCAAAGCACTTGCCTATCACAATGGAATAAAATGTTCTTCAGGGTGGCCTCCCTGCTGATATTCCTGGCAGACAGGCAGGAAGATACCAAGCAGGGGCCAACACTGAAGGGAAAACTGGAATCGATTACCATTTAGGTTCACTTAATTAGTTCTTATTTCAGCTCGGTTAAGAATCCCAATCTCTTTGCCATCATAGATTTGTTTTCAACCTTGATATGCACAGAGGCATTATTTTGTGGCATGATCAAGCTATGAAATAATAGTAATCTTTAGGAAGCAACTCTTATAGGCTTCAGGCACTTTATTTCTCATTTAATTCTTCAATCATCAATGTTACTTTCTAAGATCAGTATTATTAACCACATTTTACAAATGTAGAAACTGAGGTCAAAAAAGGTATAGGAATTTGGCTAATGAGTAAAGGATCCAGAATTCAAATGAAGATATCTCTGTCTCTAAATAAATGGTTCCTCATAAGTTTACATAGTACAATCTGTGAGCCTTTTGAAAAAATTCAGATGCCCAGACCAGCAACCAGATCAATTAAATTAGAATGGCTGTGGAGGGTGTGAGTTTTGGATTCCAGGCATCATTAAAAAAAAAAAAACTCCTTAGATAATTCCAATGTGTATCTGAGGTCGAGAATTAGGTTTTTTGAAACTTCTTCTATTTCCACTATATACTTTTCCTATAAATTTTTCCCATTATAAAAATCGCTTAAGGTCATTGTTAGAAATATGCATTCCTACTTTCTTACCCAGGCATTCTGATTTAGTGGATCCAGGTTGAGACTGTCTATTAAGTCCTAGTTTTAACAAGTACTCCAGGTAATTCTTTTGATCAAGAAAGTTTGAGGAACACTAGAGGACACTATACTTTCTCATAGCATGGGTCTTATGTACATCCACAGTTAAAGAACCAGGGACAACCATATGTCATATCATTAAATGAGCAAGGATATTATAAATTCTGACTTATGATGTGAATTTTTTATATGCATTTTTCCTATTTGAGATTGGAAGTTTTTAGAGAGTGGGTACCATCTCTGTACTTCTTTTAATTCTCACTATGCTTAGCCTAGCCTGTGTCTTTTAACATTGTTATGATCCAAAAATGCTTATTAAATAAATAAAATGTCGTCTATAAAGTAATTATAATTTATCAGCAATAAGTCCCATGGAGGATAGGACCAGAGGATTTAAATGAGTCTCATTTTTTTTTTTTTGAGTTGGAGTCTCACTCTGTCACACAGACTGGAGTGCAGTGGCATGCTCCCAGCCACTGTAACCTCGACCTGTTAGGCTCCGGTGATCCTTCCACCTCAGCCTTCCAAGTAGCTAGAACTACAGGCATGCACTACCACACCTGGCTAATTTTTTTGATTTATTGTAGAGATGAGGTCTCACCAAGTTGCCCAGGTGGGTCTCGAACCCATTGGCTCAGGCAATTCACTCACCTCGGCCTCCCAATGTGCAGGATTACAGACTGAGCCACCAAGCCCAGCCATGAGCCTCATTTTATATTATGCATATAGGAAAGAGATAAGCAGCTGACGCTTACAATTATCCCTACAATATTCATAGGATACTAGATAGCACTATTAGAGACTATAGATTCTTCTTTGGTAGTGTCAGTGATGCTCAAGATTAATGTACAGCTGTCAATACAAGTCCTCTTTTCATGAAGGGACCTCACCTGAAAAGAAAGAAGTAGCTTAACTTATTCTTAGATGTTTGTTAAAAATGTAGATTTTTTTCAAAAACACATGATAGTAGTTACTCCCTTCTCAGAATTCTCTGTAACAGATATCTTATTTTTGGAAGAGAATGAAACTGCTAACATTCTTCAACTATCCCTGCCACACCATACCCATGACTGATACCGTTAGAAGTTTATCTCCCTCTGATACTCTATACCACGGCTCTTGCCTCAGTTTATGGTCCTTTATTTTTGTATTTACCACATAGAGAATATGTCAAAGAGTATATCCTTATACATAATTTTTACTTCATTCTTAATATCTCTAACTGACATCTTAAATTCTGGTGCCTTCAGAAGTGGGACAGGTAACATTAGTGTGTAAAGCTCCCAATGGATGGCAATGGGGGGTGACGAACTGACATGTGTGTACTCTGACTAAAGTAAAAACTAAAAATTAAAAGTCTGGGCCAACACACTTGGGAGCCATTCCTGGCCTCAAGGTAGGAGAATCTCCAAAATGGAAGAATCTTCCTCAGGATGGATGAGACCTGCAACTGATGTAATCTCAAGAGACTAGAACTTGGCTAATGCCAGACAACAATTTTTGGTTTTCCAATTTGTTTAAAACAATGGAAGATTGAATTGGGTCTCAAAATATCAGAATAAGCAGAAGCTGTGTTACAATATTCTCCCTCCAACACTCAACTGGTCTCATTTTTAAATAATGCTTACCCCATCTCACCTCATCTTCTATGCATCAGATAATGGCATGCTTTTTTCTCATCCTTCTCCAAAAGTGTTATGTTAGTGGGAAGTGAGGTGAGGGTGTGGAAGATTTATCTTTCATACTCATATTTTCACAAAGACACAAAAAGGAGCAGGAACGAAATACTTTCTATTGTATGAACAGTAGAAATAAAAATAATGTCTGGCTAGGTCATATTGACCATATTACCTTTGATAGATGGTAGTTTGAGTTGAAACGTATTCACTCCCTTAATCCTAAATGTGTTGATCTACCCTTTGCTTCAATTTTTCTAACAGAAGAAAAATCTTATCAGTGTAGTGTTAAAAATCATAATATAAAGTTTTATTTTACCATTTTGTCACCCAATCCCATAATTTTAAGAAACATAATATAAAACCCAGCCCATATCAGCATCTGTAACAAAGACTCACTCTTGGGGCTCTCTGTTAATTGAGCTAGCTGGATTTCTGCACAGTATCATGAGTTTATGCATGCTATGTTTGTCTAAGCTAGCTAGCAATACAAATTATCTAAGGGAACTCACCTGTACAGAAGAGCATAGCCAACTTTTTTCCCAAGCAGCTTAGCAATAAACTGAGTTGTCTTAGATTCTCAGATTAAGAATTAATTCTATGAATCCCTCCTAGGATTCCATCCTAGGAAGAAAAACAGAAATGATGGTTGTTTTTTAATCAAACTGCTGAAAATCCAATCCTATTTGTATCATAAAATGAACACCCACACAAATACCCCCAGTAAAATAAAGCACTCCAATATATCCAATTGGCAATGTATACTGTTTTTTTAAAATATAAAAGTTTAGGAAGAAAAAGCAAAAATAAATGAAAATTTTCAAAATAGTATCCTTTGACTTGGAATCCTGGAGCACATTTATCAGACAAAGCATTTCCCAGCTGCTGGTAATGCTGTGAAACATTTCCTGTAATAATGTCCTTGCAGATGCTTTGAAATGCTATTTCTTACAATCTTTTATGGAACACAGAGCCTTGATTCACCAATGCCATTATTACTGCTTTCGAAGCATGTGCTGAGGACGTTCTGCTGAAAACTCAATTACTGCAACTACTCTAGTATTTGCCACTGTCTTTCACCTATGCCCTCCAGCCTAACAATCTAGCAGTAGGTTCAATGCAATCCCTATCATATTGTCAACAACATTTATCACATACCTAGAAAAGACAATCCAGAAATTCATATGGAAGCAAAAAACAGCACAAATATCTAAAGCAATCCTCAGCAAAAGAAACAAAGCTGGAGTCATCACACTTCCAGACTTTAAACTTTATTACAAGGCTACAGTAACCAAGGCAGCTCAGTATTGGTACAGGAATAGACACATAGATCAATGGAACAAAACAAAAATTCCAGAAATAAAACTAAAGTCCCACAAACAACCCAGTTTTGACAAAACCATCAATAACAAACATTGCAGAAAAGAAACCATATTTAGCAAATTGTGCTAAGAAAACTGGCTAACCATCTGCATAAGAATGAAACTAGACGCCTAACTATCCCCATACATAAAAATTAACTCAAAATGGATCAAGAACTTAAATATAAAACCTCAAACTGTAAAAATATTAGAAGAAAACTTAGGAGACAATCTCCTGGTCATCAAAGTAGGCAACGAAGGCATGGCCAAGATGTCAAAAGTGAATGCAACAAGAGCTAAAATAGACAGGTTGGTAGGACCTTATCAAACTGAAAATATTTTGCACAGGAAAAAAAAACTGTCAAGAGAGTAAACAGACAACCCACTGAATACAAAAATATATCTGCAAACAATGCATCTGAAAATGACCTAACATTCAGAATCTACAAGAAATTCAAACAAATAGAAAGGAAAAAAAACATTAAAAAATGGGCAAAGGAAATGAACAGACACATCTCAAAGGATGACATACAAGCAGCCAACAGACACATGAAAAAATGCTCAACCTCACTAATCATCAGTGAAATGTAAATCAAAACCACAATGAGATACCACCTAACACTGATAACGATGGCTATCACTAATTAGTCAAAAACACCAAACAAACCAAAAAACAGGTGTTGGCACAGCTGGGAAAAAAAAGAAATGCTTCTAAACTGTCAGTGGGAATATAAGCTACTTCAACTTTTGTGGAAAGCAGTGTGGAAATATCCCAAAGAACTAAAAGTTAAGCTTCCATATGATCCAGCAATCCCTTTTCTGGGAATATTTCCAGAGGAACATAAACTGTTCTACCAAACAGTCACCTGCACACTTATGTTCACTGCAGCACTTGTCACAACAAAACATGGAACCAACTGAGATGCCCACCGGAAGTGGACTGGATAAAGAAAATGCAGTACATATACATGATGGAATATTATGCAGCCATAAAGAAGAAAAAAATCATGGCCTTCACAGCAACATGGATGCATCTGGAGACCATCATACTAAATGAACTATCACAAAAAATGAATGTTCTCACTTATAGGTAGGCCCTGGTCACATGAACACAAGGATCGGATTGGGCAGACACTGGACACTGCTAACTGAGGGAGGAATGGAGGAGGGAGGGTGGTACACGGCAACACATTGTGTAGTTGGTCTTTTATTGGGGAGAGAGGACCAGCTAGAAGCCCAAACTTTACCTGCATGCAACTTACTTATGTAGTAAATCCTCACTAGTACTCTCCAACTCAAATGAATGAATGAATGAATGAATGAATGAATAAACAAAATGCTAATCTAGGTCCTCTTTTATCAAAGCTCTTGGAACATTGAAATGTAATTCTGTCTTAGAATGATACAAACTCCATTTCTTTCTTAATGTCATGACTCAGGATACTGCAAATATTACAGATTAATTTAAACTTTAACAATTTCTAAAATTCTAGTAGTTGGCCAAAAATAATAGACTTAAAATGCACATGTGCTCATATCTGAAGATTTCACTTCAATGCTCTGTGTTGCAAATTTGGCATCAGGGTTTCCAAAACCAAATCATGATTGCTATACTGGCGATTACAAAGTTTGTTCTATAGAACACTGACTAGTTCCACAAATTGCTAAAAGACTTTCTGTGAAATGAACCATTCTACTATGAAATAAATTTGGGAAAAGTCTCACCTCCAGTTTGTCTTTTGGTGTGTCAGAAGTACACTGATGTATTAAAAATGCTATAATAAAGCAACCATTTTAACTTCAAAACAAGTTTCAGAGGAGCATAACTCGCTCTTCCAAAAAGACACCTGCTCACAAATGTTTATTGCTACACTATACACAATAGCAAAAACATGGAACCCATCCAGATGCTTGTTGAAAATGAAATGGATAAAGAAAATGTGGTATATATACATGATGGAATACTATGCAGTAATAAAAAAGAACAAAATCATGGCCTTTGCTGCAACTTGGATGCAGTTGGGGATGACCATACTAAGTGAACTATCACAGAAACAAAGAACTGAATACTACATGTTCTCACTCATAAGCAGGCCCTGAACACTAGTCACACTAGCACAAGAGTAAGACCGGCAGACACTGGGCACTGCTAAAGGAGGGAGGCAGGGAGGAGGGAGGGGGTCATGTGAAAACAAAACAAAAAGGGTACCTGGCCCACTACAAGGGGGTGAGAGGACCAGGTAGAAACCCAAAGTTCATCTGCATGCAGCCTACTGATGTAGCAAATCCTCATTTGTACCCTACAACTCTAAAATTAAATAAATAAATGAATAAACAGATAAATAAATATAAAATTCTGATATTTTGAAAGATAAAAAAAATTAAACATATACCACCTACCATATGATCCAGCTGTTCATCACTATTTCTCCCAAGAGAAACAAAAGCTCACTTCCACACAAATCTTGTACAGAAATGTTCGTAGCAATTTTATTATAAATGGCCAAATTCTGAAAATAACCAAAGTCCATTAACAGAGGAAAGGATAAGCAGATTGTGAAATATCTATATGATAAAACACTAATCAACAATATAAAAAGAATGAGCTACTGACACATATAGCAACCTGGGTGACTATCAAAAGTTATGCTGAGAAGAAGCCAGCCAAAATGAGTACATACTCTATGATTCAATTTATATAAATTTTTAGGAAATGTACACTAAGCTATGGTGACAAAAGTAGATTAGTGGTTACCTGGTGACTAGGTAAGGAGAGTGGGAAGGGATAGGAGGGAGAGATTTCAAAGGGACATGAGAAAACTTTTGCGGGTAATGGATATATTCAATATTATGATTGTGGTAATGGTTTCACAAGTGTACACATATACCGAAGCTTGTAAAATTTTATGCTTTAAATATGTGGTGTGTACTCTATGTTAATTATATCTCAATGAAACTCTTAACATTTATTTATTTATTTATTTTAAAATATTTTTTATTATAAAATTGTGGGGTAAAATTAAGGGTTAGGTATACAAATGTGCATCGTTCGGGCATCCTTGTTAATAAGGGATGTCTCCCCATCCCCAGACAGATATTGACTACCATTAGTCCCACTTCCCTTCCCCTCCCTACCCCCCATAGTTTCCCACCACTGTCAGTCATTTTCTTATAGTATTATGGTAGATGTTCAAGGTCCACTATATGAGTGAGAACATGTGATACTCAGATCTTTGTTCCTATGAGAGATCACTCAGTA
>NW_007067466.1:831506-853464 GCF_000164805.1 Carlito syrichta
GGAGGAAAGGAAAAAATTTCCTTTTTGATTGAGTAGGTAGGTATATCTGTGTTCAGCGTCTTGGGTGACACGTCTATAAATAAATACTTGTTTTTTTCTATTTTTGCTGGTGTCAGAATCCGGATTCTAGATAGACCGGGGTTATCAGAACCTGCCAGTGTGGTAGACAGTGCGACTCCAAGTCAAAAAAAAAAAAAAAAAAAGGTGGTTTCAGGCCCTCCCTTTTTTTTTTTTTTTTTTTGACTCCTTTTAGATTTTTAGAAAACAGACCCAGTTTCTGATAACCCCGCTCACAACTAGAATCTGGATTCCCCACACCAGCAAAATAGGTCAAACAAGTATTTATTTATAGACGTGTCACCCAAGACGCTGAACACAGATATACCTACCTACTCAATCAAAAAGGAAATTTTTTCCTTTCCTCCTCTCCATTAAGGAAAGAAGTGTTGATGGGGTATGACTTAAAAAAAATCCAAGTTTCAGTATTTGAAGATGGAGAGAAGAGCATTCGATAAATATTATAACAAAGGTATGTTCACCAAGAACACCCGTGTCTCTCCAGAGTGCGGCTGAGACATCGCCGACAGCACCATGTCCTTTGCATCTTGTCCAGGAAAACAGACGGCGGCGAGCTCTGGAGGGGACGCCTCCTTGCACGGCTAGGTAAAGCAGAGTGGGAACAAGGGAGGGCATGACGCAATGTGTGAAATCAGGCAGCTGCAAGAGTTGCCTTGCATCCCCGGTTCTATGTAAACAAGCTCATAAAAAAACTTGTTCGAAAAATAATAAGTGGATCTTGGCTCCGGCTCAGCCGTCTCCCACCAAGCAAATGATCTACGGTATGAGAAATTAGTAACCTCTTCGAGTTAACCACAGAACAGTGGAATCCTTTTCCTAAAGATCTGGAAAGTTTTCAGGCCTCATTATGAAGGTCGGAAGGTTGTTTGCAGAGAGCAGATTTCCTCCTGGGTTAACAGCAACAACAAAAAAAAAAGTCTTGTATTTTTTTAAAAATTGACTTAAAAAAAAAAAGTCGTGGAGCTGACTTCCTATCGAGAACGGCTCGGGTTTCTGTTTCAGAAAAATAAATATTTGGTCAAAGCACACAGTTGTTCAGACCCGTTGGCCTAGAGTCGGTAAGAATTCCTCGCCACTATCTAAATACCCACGCGATGTTCTCCCCATCCTCCCAAAGGTGCAGCAGGGGCTGCGGAGTAGAAAAGGAGCACTGGACTTGGAGTCCAGGGGGATTCATGGACTCAAAGCCCCTGGTTTTGTGGTGCTTACTACCCAGTGGATACCACAAGATAATGAAACACTCACACCCACTCTGTGTCTTTGGGCAGGTGCCCCAGCTTCAGCCCCTTCTCAGCTGCTGGACTATCAGTGAGGACATCTGACCCTCCCTTGCATGACTGTCCCTTCTGGTATTGTCCTTTTCCCACTGTCTCTGTTTCTGTGTGTCCATCTCTGTCTTCCCCAGCCACCCTGGGTGGCTCCCATTTTCCCCAACACCACTGGCCCTGCTAGACCCATTCAGTCCTGCTCACCATTCAGGCCTCAGCCAAGGGGCTCCTCCCCGAACCCCCAGACCACACCAGGCCCTGCCCTTATCCCTCCAGCTCCTCCCACTTCCCATCTAAGCGTGCTTGTCTGACTAGCATCTGCCTCCACCACTAGACTATCAGCTCTGTGAAGGCAAGAAAGGCTCTGTTGTTTATTTTTATGAACATTTCTTGAAAAAAATTCGAAAGGGAAGCAGGTGACCCAGAGAAATGCAGCACAGTCACAAATGGAGAGCTTCCAATAAATGTTTGTTGGGGGTTTTTTTCGTAATTAAAATTTGGCAGGTTTTAAGATTCTGCCTCTGGGATTAGCCTCTGTCGCTGAAACCCGTTTCTCTGTAACTCTCCAGCCTCTTGCTGCGGCCAGACTCTGCTTTGGGACTGCTTGTGGGCTGGCCCTGGGCCTCACTGGCCCTGGGGTTCCTGACACCCACAGAGAGCCACTCCCCGACTCCCCACCTCCTGTCAGGAGCAGAAACAAGGGTGATTCTGAGGGCTCCATGGCAATATCTCATTCCTACCAACCCCAAAAGCCTCTTCCGGCCTCTTCTAAATTAACTTCCACCCTTAACAAAACACACCAAAATGATACGCCTCAGTAAATTATATGATTCTTATCTGTGGCCAGAAGTTTTGTTTTTTCCGTTTTGTTTTGTGCTGACCCGTTCTCGGTTCCTATAACCCTACTGGGCAAATTTCTGAATGCACTCAGTCAATAGAATTTTTCATCACATGCCACAAAACCCCAGGTACTGAGCTCAGGACAAAAGAAGGGGAAAAGTTCCCTCCCCACTTTGGACCACTTTCATTCCTTTCCCGTAAAGGAAATTTGGAAAAGTTTCAAAAGCATCAAGTATTCAGAGTCAACTAAAACCCAAATTCCCCTTCTTTTCTCTTATTCTCCCCACCCCCCAACCCTTTGGCGGCATCTGCGAATTTTCTTCTCTTTACACTTCAGAAAAGATAAAATACCAGTTATGATATAGCCTTCATTTAATCAAGTTGAGGGATTTCCTGGTTTTTAGGGGAGGACTAGTTTTTTGGGTCAAAAAAATTAGAGTCTTGTGAATCAACCAACTAGGGGGCAGGGAAGAAGACTGAAATGGGAAGAGACAGATGTATCTCGACCCTCTTTGACTAACACACTTCGGGTGTGAGACTCGAACCCAGGACTATCTTTCTCCACCAGGGGCAAGGACGTGTTCAGTCACTGCTTTCTGCATCTATTTCTGGGCCTGACCAGAATGTAACTGGTTGAGAAAAACAAGTTTACGGTGTCACAAAGCAATCTGCAATAATCTTTTCTCTAAACATTCGTCAGCTGGGATTATTTTCCCCTTCTGATGACAACACAGTTGACAACCTCACTGGAAAAGTCTTCGGCTGACTCCGTGTTTCTGAGGTTTTCACACCCAAAACCTTGAGCAAAAGTGAGGGACGGTGGACCCGTCTCAGACGCGTTTCCCCAGAAGTGGCCAAAAGTGTTCACTTTACAATTTTAAAAAGAGACGAAGACATTTTTATCTTGGGGAGGGGCTCACCTCCCTCCCAGAGGGGCGGGTTCCCTCCCTTACAAACCGAACCCCAGCCCAGTCACAGCTCTCTGACACCACGCAGGGCCTTCCGGTGTGTGGGGGTGACAGCACACACCTCAGGCTCGGCCATCTCCCTTGTCCCATTGGCCCTCACCCCAAAGGGACTTTGCAGCTGGGGTGGAGGAGCCTTTTGTACAATCCAGAGTAACTGACTGGATTTGGAGCTGAGCTGGGCATTCACCAAACCGAAGTGACAACCGTGCCCTGGATTCCACACCCCGACCTTACTCGGAGAACACCAGGACCCTGGCAAGCAGCGTACTGCAAACCTCCTTAAAATCATCCTTGGGGATCACAAGGAAGAGATTAGGGACATTTTCCAGAGGTAGCATGAAGCTCTTAGAAATGTCTCTCCTGTGGCTATTTTCTAGCTAATAATTTACGTTCACATTACTCATTGAAATTGCAGGCATCTTCTGGGCCCATTCAGACCAATTTGCTTAGTAATCAGTGTGTGCAACACTTCTGTCCTGCTTCTAAGACTTGCAATCCAGGTGGGCAAGGAAGCTGCCAGAACAGAACCTCAGATCCAAACGCAGGCACCCGAGAGACCATCCTGTTTAAGGGTCCCATTTCCCAGACAAGGACCAGGGTCAGGAAATCTGCCCCAAATCGAGGTTGACGGTTGGAAAATTGCCTGTGTTGGGCAATTAAGCTCATAACTTGAAGCCTGAGCCATTAAGTACTTTAGGAAACAAAGCTAGAAACAGAAGTTAATATCACTTCCCCCAAGGAGAACTGGGTTTTCAAATTTCATTCAAAGTTGTGTCTAAAATGTAAAGTAAAAATGATACATTGAGGCAATTATCCAGATACTTAATGTCAAAACTCCCAGAACCTTTGCCTCAATTAGTGGAATAACTGAAGCAAAAAATGAGCATATGGCTAATTCCGGGAATAGCTGCTTCGAGCTCTCACCTTCTTGGGGGGTCAGAGGCAGAGCCAAGGGGACAGTGGAGCCCAGTATCCACACCGAGTGGCTGATGTGCTGACCACTCGGGAGCAGAGTGGTGGTTACGAGGACATGTGTCATCTAGACAGCAGGGGTTCGTGTTCTGGCTCCACAACTTGGCACTAAGCCCGTCTCGGTTCCTCATCTGAGAAATGGGAATAGCAGTGATGATATCTGGTCTAATGGAGCCACAGGAGGAATCAAATAATTTATGGGAAGCGCTGAGCAAGGAGCTGGGCCCTGCAAGTGCTGGGATAGTTGGGAGCTATCCTTGCTGTGGCCATTGCTATCATCACTGTGACTCCTATGTCCACCTGCTCTTGGATATGTGTTGAGCTAACTAACGGGCAGGGTATGTGTCTGGTCTGGTCTGGTCTGTGTCACACAGTCCCATGTTTCATTCTGGTCTCGTCCAGGAGGCTGGCTCACTGAAATGCATCAGAAATGAATTACTTCACTGTCTGTTGCAATAACTAGTCCTTCATATTCAAATCTTGAAAAGAAGATCAAAATGCATGCATTTTAATGTCTTCTAAGCCAGTTGTGAAAAGCATCACTAAGCTCTTATTAAAAATTCTGCTTTCATCACCTGCCTTAACAGTCCTGCTCTTAAATTAAAAAAGAAAAAAATCAGAAAGAGGAAACCGTTATTTTTAGAGTAAAACCTTATCTTGCGAATCACTGCAAAACGTTTGATTTTCATAAGAAACGCAAATTCAGTCAATACAAATGGGGTCATTATTACTTTATAATGTTTGGTCTTATGATATTTGGGACCGCAAGAACACAAAGCATGGAAGGAAGTAATCTCAGCCTTAAAGAACCGGAGCATGCTGGAGCATATCTTTCTCCGAGCTCAGCTACGTTCAGATATGAAGGAGACAGGACCGGGCAGGTTGAGAGCTGCTGCTCAGAGCTGAAGAAGGCGGTCCCCTGTGGCTGCACAGACATCCAGCATCTTAGTGTCACTCTCCAGAGGTCTCTCCCGAGGAAGCAGCCAGTCTGTACTGCGCCATCGCTGGGCAAAGCTGCAAGCTCCCACAAGCCAACATTCCATCTGAATCCCTACGTCCAGAACACAGAGAGAATTGGGTTCAACTGAATTCTGCAGGTTTGGCTCTAGTACAAATCCATGCCCTGTAGACTATCAACACAGCCAGCAAACGTAAATGCTTTGCAGAGTTCAAGTTAGTCCCTGCTGCCCGGGGCTCCCTCCCCCATCGGAGGTGTGGCAGGAATCAAAAGGAGAGGCAACTGCAGAAATTATGGGACTGGGGACTTGGGCCAGGGGCATACAGGGTCTCTGGCAAGTCTCCGGTTCATCAGGGTCAGTGAGCATCAAAGGGTGACTTGGAGGAAGAACCATGAACAAGCAGAGCTGTGTGCAGGGCCTGTGGCCTGGCGAGTCGAGGTTTACGGTTTCAGATTGTAAAACTTTGAGTCACTGACTTTACACAGGGGATGCAGAGCAGAGAACTCCTGCGGAGGGACACCTGGGTGCAGAGGCCTGGGCCACCCTAGCCGCCCAGCGTGGCCCCTATCCCTCAAGGAGGACACAGATGTCTCTCTCACTGCCTGGCTTTAACATTTCTGTCCCTCGGGCCTGACCAAACCAGAACTTACGCAATAGGCGTAGGAGATCATAATAAGGGAGAAGTCAACTCAAGATGGGAGTTCCCCTGAATCTAAGGTCCAACTGTGCCTCCCTTCAGCTGTAGGACTTTGGACAAGTGGCCACACACATTTCCTGGGGGTATATGAAATCGGTGATGTCATCCAGTGTGTTGTCAGGAGCAAATGACCTAAGATGGCTGTGCAAGGGCTTTGTAGAGAGAAAAGTTCTACACGAAGGAAAAGGTCTCCTTTTGCAATGTAGAGTATTGACAGTGTTGACCCAAAAACAGTTTCGGGGGCGGAGGGAGAGGGGAAACCACCAGTGCTTACAGATTGAGAAGAGAGCACAGAATAGACCTGAGGTTCTAGACCACTTTCAAGCCGGGGGCCCTCTGGGAATCCTCCCACGAAAAATGCAGACATCCACTCCTGGGGATATAATTCAGGGAGGATAACAGGAGGGCCATATTCGACCCTCAGATTAAGACAGCACGCTCCAAATTAAGCCAGACAGCAGAAATTATTAAAGCCCTCCTATTATTAAAGCACGCCAGGCCCAAGTTAGAGCCCAGCAACACAGCAGTGAACGAAACAAGATCCTCGCCAGGCTGAACTCGCAGGCTGATGGAGAGGTATCCAAAATCCAATGAAGGAGAGCAGACAATTTGTCAGATGGGCTCAATGCTGGGGATTAAAACGGATGGCGAACCAGGGAACCTGCCGACACACTAACGTGTCCACCTGCAAGTCCCTGCCCAGCGTCCACAAAATGTCTTCCACGGGGCTTAGTGCAGACGCCCTCTCCTCCCCCAGAATTAGCGGGGCAAAGGCAAGAGGCAGAAAGGAAACCCAGTTTGCTTGCTGGGCCACATTCCTGTACCTTAGTCTTTGGAGGTGCTCCCTGCCCCCACTGGGTTAGAGAATTTAATTTGCTTCTGTTTAATTTAATTTTAATTTTACAGCAGCCTCCTCACCCTGCCCAGCAGCCGGCCACGGCCTCCTTACATGACACTGCAGCGTCACCCAGGGTGAGTCGTGCTCAGCAATTTCCTCCTACTTGGAGCATCCAAGAAGACACTTCTAAAGACAAGGCTCCCTCTGGCAGGAAGTGGCAGTGTCCCTCTTCGGGCAAGGAACCCAATGAGCTGGACAGGCCAACCCAACACACCCACCCCAGGTGGTCTTGAGGCCATCTGCAGCCAGGTGTGTCATGAGTCTGTGACCCTGCTTCCAGGTGAGCCAGACAATGGGGTACAACAGGGGCTCAATTCAGGCTCCTCCAGTTCCCTGGCACTCTGGGTTAAACTCCAGCAGCAAATAGAGAATCCTCATAGCAGCACAGCCCAGTAGAAACAGAATGGGAGCCACATACCTAAGTGTAGGTTAAGCTAATTTTCACATCATTTATTCAACCTGATTTATCCAAAATAACATCACTTTAACATGTCATTGATATAAAAGGAGCTCATTAACATTTTGCAACTTTTTCTATCAAAAAATCCACTGGGTATTTTACACTTCAGCCCATCTTAATTTGGTCATTAAATTTTCATCAGAAGTATCTAAATTTCAGAAAAATTATAGTTGGGAAAGGAATAACGTGGCCAAATTGTTTCAAACATCCTTAAAAGTTATCCGATCAGCCGGGCTCAGTGGCTCAGCCTGTAATCCCGCACCTTTGGGAGGCTGAGGTAAGTGGATTGCCTGAGCCCGCGGGTTCAAGATCCGCCTGGGCAGCGAGACCTCATCTCTACAATAAACAAAAAAATCAGCCGGGCGTGGTAGCGCATGCCTGTAATTCCGGCTACTCAGAAAGCTGAGGCGGAAGGCTCGCCGGAGCCCAGCAGGTTGAGGCTGCGGTGGCCGGGAGCAGCCACTGCACTCCAGTCTGGGTGACAGAGTGAGACTCCAACTCAAAAAAAAAAAAAGTTATCTGATCGCTAAATTAAGTATCTATTTTAAATTGAGATTCATTAAAATGACATGAAACTTAAAATTTCGGTTCCTCGGCTGTCCTGGTCACATTTCACGGGTGACAGGGTGGGACAGCACAGAGCAGAACACGCAGGGCTGCTGGGTCCCGGGGCTGATCTAGCCCAGAGCTACTGGGACCCAGAGTTGCTGGGGCTAGGAGTGACTCAAGCTCGAGGTCTCTGTCTTATTCCCTCCGTTCCCCTCTGTACCCAGCATCCCAAACAAAGGGCACCAGGAAGTCACAGCTTCCCCAAATCGATGTTAAGACTCAACTAAGGCATGTGTTAAAAACAGCGTCAGGCTTTGCCCCAGATGCACTGAATCTACTGGGAGAAGTAGAGGAGGCAGACCAGTGACAAGCCCAGGTGACTGACTCAAGCTTACGGCCACAGATGGCCTTCCCATCCAGAGGTCGCCACTATTGTGAGTTGGGAATTTGACAGAGCCAGTGCGGGGCACACGCCCCAACTGCGACTCTGCAGAGCCCTCTCTCCGTCAGTTTCCCATCTATGCGGGAGACCAGCACACCTGTGCTCAGAGTCCTTGCGAGCACGTGGAGACACTCAGTAAATGCCAGCTGTCTCTCCCTGTGGCTCTGGACCCCTGGTCACACTGAACAACAGCTTGGGGGCAGGAAAAGCTCCTTCCCCATCTAGAACACCAAGTGGGAAGGTCTAGCAGGTCTGGGCATAACTAGTTGGCTCTGACACTAGATAGATCTACAAATCAAGAACTTTCTTGACTGAGCCATTAAATGGTGGTAGCCCCGGGGCCCTCCTGGAAGAAAGAACCCCAGGTCAGCCACTTTCATCTCAAAGAAGACTAGACTTCATTGCAAGAAGACACGCAAAGCATGGTAACGAAAATGCTGGATTCTGGGCTCTTCTTAGAAGCCAACCTCAAGTTTAGATACAGACTGACTTTGAGCAGCACATGACCATGGGGTGCAGAATCCTTGTAAGACAGGGGCATTTTTCTGGGGCATCATAGGGGCTTTCTCTCTTCTTGGTCCCAGTTCATTCATGCCAGGCAAACCCACAGAAGGGTCAGGTGTTATCTCTCCGGAGTATTTTCTTTTTGGGAAAATGGGCAGGGGACAGAGGGGAGTCGGTCTCAACTTACATTTTTTTTTCCAGGCTCTTATCTTTCAGGAGATCTATACCCTCTGGTGGGAATGGTAATCAGTACAGTCCCTTGGAAAGCTGGCAGCTCCCATGGAAGCTGAACTCACTCATTCCCAAAGACCAGCACTCCCAGGTGTGTGCCCAACAGAACTGCATCCATATGCTAATCAAAAGGCATGGGCCAGAATGCCCATCCTATGTCTGCAGAGCCCAGAACTAGAAATCATGCCACGTCTGCCCACAGGAAAATGGATACAATACAATTCAGCCGTGAAAACGAGCAAGCAACGCCGGCAAAGAGTCTCACCAAGCACCGCGTTGAGCAAAAGAAACCAGATACAAAAGAGAACAGACTGCACGATCGCAGTCATCTAAAATACGAAACACAGACAACACCCACCTACTCTGCGAAAGTTGGCATAGCGGTTTCCCTTGGGCGGGGCTGGGAGAGGGTTAATTACCAGAACGGAGTCTGGGGTTCTGGGGTGTTTTTCAGGTGCCTGACCTGGGTGCCCAAAAAACAGGTGAGTTCTGCTTGTGAAAACCCATCAAGCTGCACACTTGGAATAGAGTTGTTCTTTGATGTATGTTATAATTCCAATTTTTTTAAAGTTCATAAAAAAGCTAAGTTTAGTAGGGGGTAAGTTTCTGCTAAGAGAAACTCACCAAACCAAGAGAGAGTCAAAGGGCACTCAAGCCGTTTGATGGCTGCATGCTGCAGCAGCCCGACCCTCACGCCTTGACCATGAAGGAGAATATTCTCCCAACAGATGACGCCCATTTCCTTTCAGAGGCTCCGAACCAAAAAGCCTCCTCTGTTCGTGCATTTAAAATGGTTAACAGAGCTCGTAACCACTTAGGGCTTATTTTACGACCCAGCTAGCAGTCAGACGGCTAATGACCTCCAGTTGCCAGGTTTGATGGCTTTCCCGGCTTTCCCGGGTCTTAAATGGCTCCTCCTGGGTGGACTCAGACCCTCCCTGGCCACATCCCAGACCTGTTCCCTTAAGGCAGGATGCACACGGGCAAGAAAAAGCTCTGCAGTGGGGGGCTTTGAAAGAGGTGTCTCCCACGTAGTCTTTTCAGCCTCTTTCCACGGAACCTTCTCAGACAGAAGCGTGTGTGATCCACGCAAGCCAACCGTCCTGCACCCCCAGAGAAGATAACTTACTCCCCATCCTGGGATCTGTCCACCTCACCTCTGCAGGGCCAGTGTCCCCAGGGCGGAAAAGATATTGAATCCTGACACTGCTGCCATTAGAAGGCTTCCACTTGGCAAGCTGCTTCCAGCGAATTTCTCAAATCTCTGAGCAGATAAACAGACAAAATACACCCCTGGAACTCTTGAGGCCATGGGCAGGAGGCACTAAACAGTGAGTGTCACACAATTGCAGGGAGCACAATTCAAGCAGCAGGCAGGGGTGGGGATCCTGGTGGGGAGGGTTGGCCAGCTGTGGTCATCAACCCAGTCTCTAGGAACAAGAATGCTAGCACACTCTGAACCTCAAAAAGAGAACACCTCAGCCCAGTAGAAACAGAATGGGAGCCACGTACCTAAGTGTAGGTTAAACTAATTTTCACATGGTTTACTCAACCTGATTTATCCAAAATAACATCACTTCAACATGTCGTTGATATAAAGGGAGTTCATTAAAATTTTGCAACTTTTTATATTAATCTTCAAAATCCATTGGGTATTTTACCCTTTGAGTCGCTGACTTGACCCAGGGGATGCAGAGCAGGGAGCTCCTGCAGAGGAACACCTGGGCGCAGAGGCTTGGGCCACCCTAGCCGCCCAGCATGGCCCTCATTCCTGAAGGAGGACACAGATTTGCCCATCTGACAAATTATCTGCTCTTCTTCACTGGATTTTGGATACCTCTCCATCAGCCTGCGAGTTCCAGCCTGGCAAGAAAGTTCTTTATTTGTAGATCCATCTAGTGTCAGAGCGAAGCACCTCACTGGGGATTTGGGTAACTTCTACCTGATGCTCACCATGACCAACGTCAACACAATGTCCGCATCCCCTCCTTCCCTGCTGGATTCAGAGCATCCTTGCCACCCCTCCCCCCATCTCCTCCAAGCTTCCGCCATTGTGACCTGGAGCTCTCTGACACACCTGCAGCAGGTGGGCTCACTGCATCCATAAGCTCACTCCTAGATTACGCCCCTCCTTTGTAGTGCTTATCACCACTGAGAGGAAATGATCCCTTGGCTAAGTGTTGCCACCTCGTCCACCCCCTGGACTTTAAACTCCGTAAGGGCATGTCTCATTCACCACTGACTCCCAGCTGTGTCCCTTTGTGGGTTAGCGCTCACGGATTGGGGACACCAAGGCATCCCAGACACCTGACTGTTCATAATGTTATTTCTTCCATCCACCCCAACCCTGACATCTCCTGTAGCATAGAAAGAGTAGAGAAGAGACTGGGACAATTCCTCAAATCACATACCGGCTAGCTGGGTGACCCTAGACCAGCCACTCAACCTCTCCGAGCCTCTGCCCCCTCTATAAACAGGTATCATGCCACCTACCTCTCATGGTTGGAAGGCAGACAAACTGAGCTACGGAAAACACTGACCAGGATGTCTCAGACATGACGGCATGATGTTCTTATACCTGTACA
The DNA here is from genome assembly GCF_000164805.1 of Carlito syrichta. Taxonomy (NCBI): domain Eukaryota; kingdom Metazoa; phylum Chordata; class Mammalia; order Primates; family Tarsiidae; genus Carlito; species Carlito syrichta. The sequence continues at coordinate 842,958 of NW_007067466.1, forward strand.
GTCCTTCCATCTGAGGCCATTAGTTTCAAAAGCCAATTCACAAGACCTAATATGAAACTTATACCTACTTCATTCATTCATTAACGGATTCCTCTGAGTGTGGCGGTGTCTGGCCTGGAGCACAGCGGGCAGGAAAGACAGACAAGCTCCCGCCCCTGTAGAGTTAATGATGTCTTACAGAGAGGAAAGGCTTCTGGCACATTCATCTTTTCCTGTTTCTCTCCTGTGTGTGTGTGTGTGTGTGTGTGTGTGTGTGTGTAGCTTTTTTCCCTAATAGTTTCAAGCCAGACTTATTATTCAAGTTATCCAGACTCCCACATTAGGTAATGCAAATATGATGGGGGGGTTTTCCCTATTATTTTCCTTTTCAAAATAAAAATGATTGCCGATCTCTTAATAGGGAGAATAAATAAAAGCAGCCTTCACTTGAACAGGAAGGGTGCCATATATGTTATTTGTTGACTAAGTTAAGGTTCTGGCTGAGCTTCCCGTAGTGGGGAGGATCCAATTCCCCACAACCCAGGTACAGCACAGAGTCCGCAGGAGCCTTTTGGCCTCCAGAACCGCCAGCTTCCTGCCCTGCTTTCTCTCCCCAGCCAGGAGGTATAAAAGACGGCTTCTTTCTTTCTTCAAGTGTCACAGCCCCATTCAGACCCATCAACTCATAACAATGAAAGGAGAGCACAGCGTCCCGGCTCCCTTTGAGCTCACATCTCCAGTGACCTCTGTACAAACCGAGGACAAAGGGAGGGAAATCTAGCAGCAGTACACAGTCACTCCCCCAGACGCTGCTCTGCAGAGATCTATCTGACTTGGGCGGCTCTCCTGACATATTCTGAGCACGGTTTCCCTCCCCCACACTCCCTCCCAAGAAAAAAGCAACTGTAATCCTCATTCAAGAACCCCCATTCCAATTTGAAACCTGAAAAGTCCGGGCTCTCCTCTGCTGGAACCTCCCCTCTCTTTGGCAGCCAGCCTGGGAGGAGCCTCTCTCTCCTCCACCAGCTTCTGAGAGGAAAAAAGGGCACCCACTGAGTCTGGGCTGCCGAGTCCAGAGAGAACAAAGGCTCAACACAAGGGGGATCCCCTCTAAGCCGCTTGCTGCAGGGGACAGTTACCCCCTGAGCTGGATTTTGCTTCCTCACCAAGAGGCGTGGTACCCCTCACCCCCGCTTCAGAAACTGTCATCCTCCATGGTCCAGAGTGACTGAAATGACCTACAGGGCCCCTGAATCCCCAGACAGAAACACGTCAACCGTTCGGAGGTGCTAGATTATCACCGCTCATTGACCTTTTACATTTCACAGAGAAAAAAATCACCAGGAATGGGTGCTTACACACATAATCTAGAAGGGGTCTGCATTCAGGTTTTCTTTCCTTCTCAAAGCTGAGCTGTCAAGACAGTGAGATGCATTAGAGAGTTTTGGTCCGTGTCCCCATCTATTCGGAGGAACTCAGATGTAAACAATTCCGGATTCCTGAACGTGGACCCTAAGAAAGCCACGTGAAATCCCAACAGTAGACCAGGCCAATCACGCCAGGAGCTGATTCCGATCCGAGGGCATCTCCTAAGTGTGTGCTTGGGTCAGGATCCAAACTGCCAAACTCCTCAGAGCACACCAAGGGGATTCAGCAGCAGCCCACGGCCTTGGGGTGTTCACAATCTACTAGTCACACAAGTTGCTATTAATCGTGTTAGTCTAGGATCAGCTTTATAGAAGATCGTAGAGCCAGTTCCATGGGTATGAACCCTGTTGGCAATCTCACAGGGCCCTTTGGTCAGAAGCCCCCTACACTTGGTTTAGTGCTCTGTTACCCCCATTATGAAATTCTAATAATTGTTAATAAGCATTTTCATATGCAGTGGGCCCTGCAAACTATATAGCCAGTCCTGGAAACGCCCAGAAAGTCCTGTTATCAGGATTAAAAGGAGAAACACATCCAGAGAGCTGTTCTTATTTCTGGTATATGTTACAGCAAAAGCACAAACACTTAGAAAATGGCATTCCGCCCCGGGTTCAAGTTCATCATCGGTTTGAGCAGAGATCTTGCCAGGAGTATTTGAGAATGAGAATCACACAATCTTCCATTCTGTACCAGGAGTGAGGTTAGCAAAAACCCTTTCCATGAGCCTGTTTATCTTAACTCTGATCTGTAACAGTATCTTCTCTAATGCAGCTCTGCCTGATGGTTTAAAAAATATGGGGCCCTTTAATTTATCACACTAATGTGATTACACATTCATCCCCAGAGTCTAGGCCCTCCTAGAGTCACGCAAGCGGAGGTCTCGGCTGCAAAATTTACGAGCTGGGCTTACGCGGTTTCAGCCCCTTTAAATGGGAAAATCTTTACCTAAGTTGAGTGATGCACTCCATCCACCACCTGAAGAGAAAATGAAGCCCTTCAACCAGTGCTCTGCTCTGTTAGTTTGCACAACTCGTCCCCAAGCCTGCGCCGTTTAAACGCCATTTACAAACAAGCTTAATTTTAACCTTCCTTTGTGGAGAATGCAAAATCAATTAAGTATACGCGGATAATGCCCTCGCATCTCGTTCTGGTGGCATCGCACAATGAATGCCGCCCATGAGGCTGAGCGAGCCATCGCGTACAATCCTCTGGTTATTAGGAGCATCACTCGACTCTAGAGTTGAATGTCGGGGGGGTGGGAAGGGAGTCGGGGGAGATGGCACAGCTCGCTACGTGGGGATTTTGCCTCTTTACGAAATCAGTTTGTAGATGATTTAATTAAAATACACCAGAGCATAATTCAATAGGAACTGAGGCTCCCATCAAGCCAAATTAGGCTGCAGAAATTTTCCCAACCTTCAAAGTACCTACCAGGAGTCAGGGTACAAATTTTGCTGGATCTTTGAGGGTTTCCAGCTCTAAAGGTAGAACTGTTTTAACCAATAACACCAACCACGCCCAGAAACAGAAGGGATGTGACAGATCTTCTCAGATAGGCCTCTCACGTTGCAAGTAAAGAAACAGAGGTCAGAGAAGTCAGGCGAGCAGTCCCAGGATACGGAGTGGTCAATGAGAACTGAGACCTGAAGCGTGCAAGCCTGAGCCAAGGAGAGAACCCTATAAGGTAAAGCAAGCATCTCTGACGTCACGCTGCCTGGGTTCAAGTCCCGACTCGGTCACCAAGCTACAGGAAGGAACATGGACAGGGTGAACCCTTCTGAACTCCGTTTTGCATCTGGAAAATGGGCTGCTGAGAATATTAAATTAAACCAAACAGAGATACTAAGTACTCAATACACGTTGGCTACTATGTATGATCAGAACTCAAGTTCTTCAGTTCCCTGTCCTACGTTCTACCACACCAGACTGCTAATCTCTGAGATATGGAGAGGGAGGTTACCTGTGTGCACACACCAGGGACAATGCACCCACAAAGCACCACGTGGGACCATGGAACATGTGAAATGCGTCTTCCGGTATTTGTTGACCTGGTGAAAATTAATTTTATTTGACTGCCACTTGGAAGCGATCCAAAAATAATCTAAACGATAAGTGGCAAGGCTAGAGCGTATGAGATTCAAACATGCTTCCAAAGTGCTGTGCATCCCCGGGTGTAATAAAATTAGAAGGCAGCAGAAGAAGGGCTGCAGCTGAGTTTATGGTACCAGTGTCAGATTCCTGGCTTTGATAATGTCCGAGGGTTGAGTGAGATGGTCTCACAGTGGGAAGCTGGGTGAAGGGTATCTGGGAACGCTGGAGTGTTTATTTTGTTGTGTTTTGTTTTGTTTTGCTTTGCAACTTCTTGTGAGTTTAAAATTATTTCAAAATGAAAGTTAAAAAATAAAATTACGAGGCTGCATCTAAGAGTGCCAAGAGATAAAGGGGGCTCTGAACTAGTGTCCAGCATATCAATAGGGTCACTCCTTCCAGGCGTGCGGCCTCACATGACTTAGGAAGCGATGCTGAGTGAACATCTGGAAGGATTCTAAATTGAACTATGCAAGAAAAAAGTTATTTCTTTTATCTCCCCACTTATTAAAAGGCAGGGAAATTTATGTTTGGTCCACAGTTTAAAAGCTAATCATAAACAACATAAAAGGGAGAGGAATATGATTGCTACAACTTATTCATAAATATTTATTGGAAAAATTTTGCAATGTAACACCCTTACGGATATCCAAAGAAGACTACAGATATTAAAATAGTTGATAGACACAATCATCTGTTGAGGCACTACTGTGTGTCAGGTTAACCAGTTGGTGCCTGGGATGTGGCTTTCATGACGGAAAGCCTAGTATTAACATGTCATTAACAAGGACAGACTACATGCTGGATGGAGCAGTCATGACAAGGTCCACGGTGTCGTGATAAAGGACCTGGGAGGCCAGAGTACTGTCCCACGGAGACCACACTTACCAAGTGATGGCAGGACCTGAGGGTCCCCTGCCTAGGAGGGAGGGAGATGGTTCCAACAAAGGGACAACCAACAGTAGGACCCTCAAGGAGCAGAGGTTCTTACTGATGGTGGGAGAGAAACATTGGAGATAGCACTGGGAGAGAAGAAGACTCTCTACTTGAGAAAGTTCAAGCCCTGAGAAAGGGTCGGTCTCTGTCAAAGCCAGCGTGAGAGAGCAATGTTTAAGAGAGAAGCCACACCAGTAAAGCGCTTTCTATGCCTAGTCCCTGTCATGTTTCTCTTCTCTGTGAACTGGGCTGCCTGGAGCTGTCACCGAATTCAAGTTAGCAGCCTGTGCTCACCTTTGGGATTTAACAGCCCTATTTCCATCTTGTTTTTACGAGTGTGGTTTCAGCTGCCCACCCCCAACCAAGCATGTACTTACATAAAAATAACTTCTGCCCCTAAGCCAAACCCTAAGTCAGACGGCAAGGGTGCTAGCCCTGTTTTCTGAAACTCAGGCAGCTGCGGGTCAGCTGGGTTTCAACAGGTGTTCTTCACCCGGGGTGGTCAGCGAGAAGACGGAGCTGCACATGACAGTTGGAGGATGTAAGACAGAAGAGAGTGTGTCATAAACTAAGTCTCTTTCTCCCAAGCATAGCCGAATCCCATCCATTCAATGGGCTCTCACCCCCCAGCTTAGCATTCCTTCCAAGGCTCACACAGCGGCACCTTCTCATCATTCGAGGGTCAGCTGAGCTGTCTCACCTCTGTGGAAAGGCCTTCCCCAATCATCCAGCCAACCACTCTATCACACAGCCTTCACAACTCTTGGTCCACTGATATTTGTGAATTTGTCCACTCTCTTCCCATGAGCATATACACTGTGAGCACTGGGACCCTCCCTGACTAGCATGCCCTAAGACAGCAGGTTCTCAACAAAGAGTTCTTTCCACTGAAAGGTAGACTCTCAAGAGGACATGCAGAGCCTCAGTCAGAAGCACTGGCGAAATTGAAGGGTCAGGCTCCCAATGTCCTTCACTGTTGAAGCTGAAGGAACAGGACAAGTCACTGATCTCCATAGGCCTCCGTTTCCCTAGCTACAAAAGGGAAGTGGGCAGCCTGGAGATACAAAATAGACGACCTGAAAGTCTCTTGCTATCTCTGCACTATGGGTTAAGATTTTCAATTATCCAGTGTCTTCTTGCCTGGCTGCCTTCCATCCATATGTCTGTCCATCTGTCTGTTCATTCTTTCCCCTAGGCTAGGCTCTGGGGATACAACGTTGAATAAGACACACTTCCTGACCTGAAGGGACAGATACCCTTCTAGTGACAGAGACAGATAAGAGGCAACTCTGCACTGACCTGCTAGCTGTCAAAGGAGACTCCCAGGCCTCTGGCCTGGACCACTGTGGGAGGTGAAGATGGGGTTACTTCTGGAAAGAAGGAAAATAGATCTAAAATCCCGCAGTTGCTGCAGAGTGATGAAAAACGTGCCTTAGTTACAACCAGGGAATCTGGACATGAAACCCAAAGACAGTCATAGTCGAAGTCTCAACACAGATTGGGGACAAGTGAGGCTCACTCCTGAGGTCACTGTGCTGATTATCTGTCCCTCATCTTTGCCATGGAAGAAATGGATATTCTCCTCAGAAGGAGGATTACAATCACTGTCACGTTCCATCAGTGCTGCTTAGCTAAAGAGCTTCACGAATGCAGGTCCATGTACACACACACACACACACACACACACACACACACACACACACACAGAGAGAGAGAGAGAGAGAGAGAGAGAGAGAGACACGCCCAGCATCCTCCCCAAGAAATAAGATGTATAAGAGCTGATATAGGACCAAAGTATGCACATCTCCTTCCAAGCCTCCATGGGGGTTGCAAAGCGGCACCCCTGATGTAAAGCCACTGAATGTCCTGCCAAGTTTACTTCTTATTACAGTTGTAAAGGTGTGTCAGGATGTCAGTGATAATGACATGATATGCATCCATGAGAATTACAACAGAGGAACTTTCCTAAACACAGAGAACATTCTGGCCGCAAAACACTTCTACTTACCTCATCAGAGCTAGATGAGACCTGGAAACAAAGCACATGAAGAGCCGGTGTGAAGACACGGCCAGCCCCTGGGACTGCACCCCCAGTCCCGGCAAGACACCCGGCCCAGGAGATCTCCCAGCCTGGTCTCCACATATTTCTTGCAGTGCATTAGCCCAGCATAAATCTTTAACAAACAACTTCATAATGTATCCTGGAGTCATAATCACAGCCCCTTGTTTATGGGCTTGACCAGATCAGATAAAATTTCATTCTCTGAATTGGTTCCTAATTTAATTATTCCCCGGATAAGCAGTTGGCCTCCCTCTCTGCAGGACTAGAAAGAGGCTGGCGCCACAAGTTGCGGTCCTTGTTTGGCAGCTGGTGGAGGGTGAAACACTCTGGGCCCTCGTCAAATGAGAAGAGGAAAAGCTGGCCACCGTCTGGCTGCCCGACCCACCTTTGTTAATTGTCCCATGCCAGTCAAGAAGGCAACCAGAGGGCTTTACTAAGAGTCAAGGGAGAACGTTCAGAATCATTAGATTGCAACTCCAAAAATCTGGATTAAATCCCAACTCTCTCTATGTGGCTTCTCTGGGTCTCTGTTTCCCCATCTATAAAACGGGGCTGAACGTTGTTTGCTTGAGGGTCTTTCCAGCTCTAAAACGGGGACAATTCTGTATCTCAGCCGGGATCACTGAGAAAAGGTTTGGGATCCCAACTGGGAATCTAGGGCCAGAGAAAGAGCATGCAAAAAAAAAAAAAAAAAAGAATGAATTTTATCATCAGGAGAAAGTAAAAAACATCTCATCAAATGTAACCCTAGAAACGGAAACATATGCCCACACCAAAAAAAACATTTGTACACAGCCTATAATCCTGCGCCTTTGGGAGGCTGAGGTGAGTGGATTGCCTGAGCCCGTGGGTTCGAGACCCGCCTGGGCAGCGAGACCTCATCTCTACAATAAATTAAAAAAATCAGCCGGGCGTGGTAGCGCATGGCTATAATTCCGGCTACTTGGAAGGCTGAAGCAGAAGGATCGCCGGAGCCCGGCAGGTCGAGGCTACAGTGGCCGGGAGCGGCCACGGCACTCCAGTCTGGGTGACAGAGTGAGACTCCAACTCAAAAAAAAAAAAAATTTGTACACCAATGTTTATGACAGCATGATTCAGAAGAGCCAAAGGCAGAGGCAACCCAAATATCTATCAGTGGGCAAATGGATACAGAGCTGTGGTCGATCCACACAAAGGGACATCATTTGGCCATAAAATGGAATAAAGTACTGACATGCGCTTCAGCATGGATAAGCCGTGAAAACGCTGAGCAAAGGGAAAGAAAACAGCCTCAAAAGGCAATATTCTACGTGATTCTGTTCACGCGAAAGTCCAGAACAGAGGAATCAGAATGGACAGAGACAAAAGGCAGATCTGGGGTTGTGTAGGCCTGGGGGATAAAGATGATGTGTTCTAAAATTAACCATGATGACAGCTGCACATATATACGAATATACTTTTAAAAAACCATGACGTATACAAGTGGATGAGCTGTATGTTTGTGAAGGATATCTGAAAGAAAGAAAGAAAGAAAGAAAGAAAGAAAGAAAGAAAGAAAGAAAGAAAGAAAGAAAGAAAGCTGTTAAAAAAGAATAGGTGAAATAGGTTAGAAAGTCTATTTTTGATATTTTAAAGAAGTCAGATGAGAGCTTTGTAAGATGCATACGTACATACATACGTAGGCCCCTAAACAGTTTGGCGCCTTCTTAAGCTGTCCAAGGTGATTTTCAGTGGACAAATCTTCTCACCCTTCCATAAACATAAAAAAAAAAACTGCTGACTCAAAAATGGGCAGGCCTGCATTTTTCTATTGATCCGTTTCCATTTTAATAGCCAAAAGCAAATTTATTTTCTCCCACTCACACGGCAAATGAAGTTTCATCTGCTTTTTAATACATCCTTTTTCTTCTCTGAGCCAAACTGTGTGCAACGCAAAGGATCCCTGGATTTTCAGCTGTCGACCAGCGAGCTTGGAAGACATTTCTGAGGAGGCGCTCACATACACTAAGCTCCCACTCTTCTCTTTGGTACATCTTCTCAAAACTAATTTCTCACTGAAACTGCTATCGAGCGGGTATAAATAGCTTTTCAAAGTTAGGACGACACAAAATGTCAGGCTGATACTGTTCTCGTTAGTCGGAGTGTTCTTTCTTCCCTCATTTATTCTTTCTGATAACTTTCTTAGGCAAGTTCAGCATGTCCTAAAAGCAGCTATTTCCGCTGACTTTCAGGATAAATGCACTTGGATTACTGGCCTGATGTGGCCCTTCTGGAACATATTCTGTTTATTAAAAACCATGGTGAGTGATGAGGGGGGATTACACCATCGTGGGTCAGGCTAAAGGGAACCTTAGGAAAGGCAACCGGGGGGGGTCTCCACCATTCACACACAGGAAGATGCTCCTTCCCAGGGCTCTCTGGTACTCAGCCCACACAACGTTGCCTTCAGATAAGGACCCCAGGAAGGGAAAGGCTCCCGGGCAGAAAAATGCAGTCACCCCTGACACTCAGGATGCCACACCCTTTGCAAGATAGAGGTGGGGAGGGAAAGATGGGAGGGCTCCTGCTGCCCCAAGGAGTCCTGGTCCTAAGGCATCAATGTTCATTGCAATGGAAGAGGAGCTACCCCACCCAAGAAAGGAGCTATGGGCTGGCTGGGAAACAAGAACGAAGGGAGCTTGATGTACTGGACCCTACAGGAAACCAGTCCTGGGGGTCCCTTGCCCCTGGGACTCCCCTGGCTCCCTTCTCATTTGCCCTTTGTCCCGTCATGGGAGGGAGGTTAAGGGTAGTGGGAGAGGTAAGCCTGGATTTGGCCTCCCCAGCAGGCCAGCCACCCTCCATGTCGCCAGCTTTCTCCATTGGAGTCTCTGGGCCAGGGTTTCCATCGAAGGCTGCCCCAGACCTTAAGAACAACCTCCTCCATACCAGGGGTTCCTGCTGGCCCCAGCCTCTCACTACTGAGAACAGGCTGGGGCCAGCCAAAGGATGACATCCTACCCCCAGCAAGGGTTTGACAAATCTGGGCTCCTCTTCAGATGAGATCAGGCACGTTCAGGGCGGTATGGCCCCAAGACTGGGCGCTCTTCCTAGAAGATGTAAAAAGCTAAACTGCCCCAAGCATCTAAAGGGGACGGATATGACACAAAAGCCGCGCATCCCAGTTCAACATTGATCCAGAAATGAGAACTTCCTGCTGTCTCCACAGACCACAGAAAGGGCACCAAAACCCCCATCCTCAAAAACTTCCTAAAGCATACGTGTGCAGGTATCTTTTTGATAGAGTGATTTGAGTTCTTCAGGATATATTCCCAGTAGGGGGATTGCGGGGTCATATGGGAGGTTGATATTTAGAGCTTTTAGGAATCGCCACACTGCTTTCCACAGAGGTTGCGCTAGTTTACACTCCCACCAACAGTGTAGAAGTGTTCCCTTTTCACCACACTCTCTCCAGCAACTGTTATTTTTTGAGTGATTGATAACTGTCATTCTGACTGGAGTTAGGTGATATCCCAGTGTGGTTTTGATTTGCATCTCCTTGATGATTAGGGAGGCTGAAAATTTCTTCATGTGTCTGTTGGCTGCTCGGATGTCTTCCTATGAGAAGTGTCTGTTAATATCTTTTACCCACTTTATAATGGGGTTGTTTGATTTTTCTTTTTCGCATGTTTGAGTTTCTTGTAGATCCAAGATTTTAGGCCTTTGTCAGACCTGGAGTTGGCAAATACTTTTTCCCAGTCTGTGGGATACCTCCCTGCTCTCTTGATAGTTTCTTTGGCTTTGCAGAAGCTTGTCAGTTTAGTGAGGTCCCATCTCTTATGGCCTGTGGGTTTCGGGTTTTGTTCAGGAATTGGATGCCAGTTCCAATTTCCATAAGGGTGTGTCCTGCATTTTCTAAGGTTCTTATTGCTTGAGGTTTTACATTTAGGTCTCTAATCCATTTGGAGTTAATTTTTTTGTATGGGGATAGATAGGGGTCTTGTTTGAGTCTTCTGCATGTGGTCAGCCAGTTTTCCCAGCACCATTTACTGAATA
>NW_007067466.1:853484-860556 GCF_000164805.1 Carlito syrichta
CAGATGTCTTCCTTTTGTGAAGTGTCTGTTCATATCTTTTGCCCATTTTATAATGGGGTTGTTTGTTTTTTTCTTTTCAGCACATTTGAATTCCTTGTAGATTCACGATGGAATACTACGCAGCCATAAAAAAGAACAAAATCATGAATTTCGCTGCCACCTGGATGGAACTAGAGTCTATAATACTGAGTGACCTCTCACAGAAACAAAGATCCGAGTGTCACATGTTCTCACTCATGTAATGGACCTTGAACATTCAATGTAATACTATAAGAAAATGACTGACAGTAGTGGGAAACTATGGGGGGGAGGGAGATGGGATTAACGGTAGCAAACATCTGTCTGGGGACGGGGAGACACCTCTTATCAACAGGGTGCCTGAATGAAACGTATTTGTATACCTAACCCTTAACTGTACCCCACAACATCATAATAAAAAATATTAATTAAAAAAAAAAAACTTCCTAAAGCAACAGGAGCTCTGAAACCAAGTGTCAGGTTACATGACACAGGCGTCAACCAGCTGCAGCCAAACCCACACCTGGATGTCCAAGAAACCAAGGACAGAAAAGCCAGGCCCACCGATGACTCCACAGGACCTTGGCTAAAATTCCTCCACCCCTCCCCCTGCACTCCATCCCACCCCCCACACTTAGGCAACTTACCCAACAGAATGATCAGAGGTGTGTGGAGAGAAACACAACCCCTCAGCCCACATCCCCTGGGGCAACCCTGCTTTCTTGTAATCCAGGCGATCGCTTCTGTGCACAAAGCAAACAGGGCTTGGTGTATACATTTTGAAGACTCTTTTTATATAAACAGGTTCACAAATCAGAGAAAATGAATCCTCTGTAGGCCAATAGTCTGATTTGGGGTTTGGAAATTATAGTCCCTAAAAATACATGCCAGGACATACTTTATATTTTTAATGCAAATATTTACATTCCAAACAAAGGAGCATGGAACTTAAAGCCAAACTATTTATACTAGCTATGAGAAACGCTCCCGGCCCCCACATTTCTCGCCTGAGTTGATGACTCCTGCTTATATTCCTGAAACAACAACCAAATTTCCATAACATTTTCCCCCAAGACTCTCAAGACACAAAAAGCTGTGGTTACTACCTTTCAATAGTCCAAAAACCTAACGCCAGGAAAACCAAGGTTATTACATGAGGTTCTCAACTCCTTTGGAAATTTAATGAAAAGTGTTAACTCCCCTGTGCCACGCTACTGAACTTGGAGTTCTTTTTTGTCTTCTGGACTCACACTCAGAAACCCGCATCAAACCTCCAGGAGAAATGAGCCTTTGAAGAATAATTTGTAATCGATGCATTAATTCAACAAACGACAGTCACTCGCAACTCGGTGTCGGTCCAGATATGTGAATGTGCCGTGAGCCCAGACACCCTCCTGGAAAGGGGTCCGCCAGGCAGGACAAGCAGACAGGGAAATGTAACATGGAACAACACGGGACAGGTTCAAGGTCGAGACATTCAACCGAGTGGAACTGCAGAAGCTCGGAGGAAGAAGGTTGGGTTGGGAGATACATAGGGAAGATGACAAGAGTAACTGACAAAGGCTTCCTGGAGGCAGTGACAGTGGCGGGGGGGAGCATGATGACGGGGCAAGACAGACAGATGCCGGAGGCTTCCCCCTCTCTAGTGGCTAGGGGATTCGAGCACAGCCAAGTCCAGGCCTGGCAGGCCAGGGCCTCATTGTGAAGACAGAATCCAGCCTGGTAGGAACACGAGTCATATCAGAGGACCAAGGGAGAGGAGGAAGGAAAGGCTCTCCCGGCCCAGGCTAGGAGTAGCCTCTCCCTTGGCCCCTTCTGAGTTGTGTTCAAGTGAGATGCAGCCTTGGGGTCTACAGCTAATCACTGTCTCAACTTGGCTGATCGCTCCCACGCTCTGCAAGAGGTGAGAAACAGACGTTCTTCTTGAATATGAAGCCAGGTCATATCCGTTAGCAGATGATAACACCTAGTGGACACGCTGGCCACCCCTGACATCTGCGTACCTAAGAGATGTCATTTGCCAGTCCCCAACCATGGGCCAGTCACTGAGTCTGGCAATTCATACTCCCTGTCATGGGGCTACTCTTCTTGACCATTCTGGATGTTTCCTTCCACATGGAGGGAGCTCCCCTTGTGTAACCCTCCTGGTGTCTACACCTGGCGGTATCTACGCCATCCTGGGAATGTGTAAGAAAGGTCGGGACGTGAGACCCTGCCCTGTCTTTCCGCATGGGGAGGCACTTCCCCTTACTGGCTGCTGGCCCGGGAGAGATTGCCATCCTCCGTCTCTGTGGGTGAGTCTACCTAATTGCCCAGCTCTCCATTCACCTGCCCGCTGGCTCAGCCACATTCTCCAACAACAGCTTCCGTCAAGAACAATCACACTTCGACACCCCCCCCACCTGTATTCCTCCTCCTCTGCCTCTCCATGGATTTAGAACTCTTGCCCTACCAAAAAAAACAAAACAAAACAAGAGGCTCAACGTCGGGAGCTCCCCCAAACCCTGAATTACACTATTTCTAATACTCAAGCTACCCAACAAGGTAGAGATTATTAACCCGATTTTACAGATGAGGAAACCGAGGTGCAAGATTAAGCCATTCATTCAGGGTCACAGCTAGGGAATGAGGAAACCCGGCAGGGACCCGAACCTGAGTCAAAGGCTCAACTCACAACCTGCACTACCCAGCCACGTGCCTACGGGATCCAACACCTGCAACCACATCATGGGCCCCAAACATTTGCCTGAGCGGAGACGTGAAGGTGACAGTGAACTTAACTTCCATCAGCATGGGTGAGGTAACAGGGGTTACGAAAGGGGACACCCATCAATGAAGGATGAGCTAATAATACATCTTACACCTCTTCTGACCTCTCAGACTGGAAATGCAGGTGGTTCTGACTTCCCAGCAGAGATGCCTGGGCCCAGTCCTCAGGACAGCTAACTGTAAGGACGCTGAAAAGCAGGACAGAAGCTCTCCTGAGACCCAGGCCCATGCTGGGAAGGATGGAGATGCCACCTGTCCTGGCATGGCCTCACCCCAGCGTCCGCACCACTATCTTTTTGACCACAGGGAACAAAATGGTCCAGCATGAACATATTTCATTTCATGAGAAAATGCTAAGCCACCAAGTTTCAGCATACTGTAGGAAAAACATCACTGTGCCTGGCCTGTATCTAATTATTTGCCCACGTTGGGGTATTTTCCAGGCACCTGGGTGCCTGTCCTGTCTGCTTCAATATTTTCACCACAAACACGATTCTGGAAAGTGTCCAAGTTTCCATTATAATGATAGTCTCTGCTTTTGAGGATCTGCCAGCCTTTCTTCAGAGACCTAAAAGGCCTGCATCAGGATGAGTTCTAGAAATGTAACACAGACATCAGAGAGAGCCTGCCCCAGTCAGGCGGCTCCCACAACACCCTGCCCACGCACACATACACCCAGGACTCTTTTTAGCTTAGAGGGGGCTCAAAGTATGGCATTCAAAAGTGAGCTGCACCAGCACAGTTCCACCTGGTATCACCTGTCCTCCTCTCTCTGCCTCATTGTATCAAATAGGAAGACAGCCTAACTGACCCACAGCCTGCCCAAAAACTCAACTGGAGGGTCTTGGAGGGCAGCTGTGTACCCTGTACCCTCCTGGCACAGATGAGGAAACAGGCCAGAGGAGTGACGTACCAAGCATGAGGAAACCCTGCTGGAATTCCAGGCACTCCTGGCCTTATGCACTTTGAGGTAGAAGATACTGGAATAGAATATGGAGACATCCCTGGCTACAAGCTCTAGAGCTGACACATACCACAAAGCCCATGTTTATTGAACACTTACTGTATGCCACGAACTGTTCCAAGCACCTGACAGATATCAACTCTTTCATAGGACACCAGCTCTCAGGCCAGGGAGTGAAGCGGTCCCAGAACATTCTAATCTCGAAGTCCGTAACCCCGGCTCCCGCCGCACCTTCCCGAGGCCCCGCGAAGGCTCCTGACAGCAGCATTATGTAACTGTGATTTGCACAAGTTCTGCTCGCCCACTGATCCGAGTGCTGCTCCGTGCCGAGTGCCGACTCCCTGCCCCCGTGCACCTGGCCCAGGGCTGCACCTGGAGGACTCGTGGATGCTGCAGCTAGCTGCTGCCCGTGGCCTCAGGAAATCAGGGAAGATGAGCTTCCCACTCGACACCTCCCCCCACCTTAACCACTTGCTGATTCACGCCTGCTTGCTCCTTCTGGAGACACAACTGGTATTCCCCCACCCCCTTATTTCCCCGCCTCCCTCCACTGTCACTCCTTGATGCTTCTTCCTGCACGTCCGGATGGCTGAGTGCTAAGTGTGTGTCACCTCCAACAGCCTCCCGGCCTTCCAAGGGACACAAAGGGATACACCTGGGTGACCCGCCTAGCGCAGGGCCAGCTAGAACCTGGAGGGACACAGCGCATGACAGCGTGTGGCCAACTGTCTTGCTCCCCAAATCCCATGTTTAAAAATTTAAGAATTCTATATTGGCCCAAATAAACACGAACCTGTCTTCTTCTTCCTGGATATGGCTGAGTGGGTAACTAGACTGCACACACTAATTGGATAACTGCTCCCTTTTAACGCCTCATCTGATGCTGCGGAGTCACAGGTCTACACCCACATCATCTGTCCCGGTGCTTTATTTGAGAGGAGATGCCATCTCAGTAAAGACATCAGACCCTAATACTAGAGGCCAAATGAAGAAAGCCTTTGTGCAAGTGGAAACACCCGATCTCCCACCACTCAGCCAGCTAGGTGCGAATACCATCTCTTTATTCACAGCATGGGAACAAAGTCACCCTTTGAAGTGACTTCCCATCACACCTGAGCATCCCACTCCACAGTCCAGCGGAGCGCTAGGCGACATTATTCTCACCAGTGACCGAGTCACTGCTGGATCCCACACTGCTCAAGAGTCATCCACTGCCTGACTGCTCAGATCAATGACACACCCAAGTCAGCGACTACTTTCAAAAATAGATCCTGCTTTGAGAACTGTACAGCACTCCTCTCGCATACAAACAGACTCCAAACGGCATCTCTGTGACCCGGGACCTGCTGAGGCCCCGGAGAGGGGGGAACATAGACATGCAGACTGAAAAAGTGAGAGTGGCAAACTACAGAAACTGTCCCATCATCTGGAGTCTCTAGCAGGTCCCAGCCCTGCACAGCGGACACACAAGAGAGGGCCAAGTGCTGGAGATCAGAGACCCACTGACTTTCCACTAGCGCCTGTGTGGCAGTGGTCAAGTCGTCCCCCAGCTGGGAACCTCAAAGTCCACCCCTGGAAAAGGAAGCTCCTCGCCCCTCCCCCACAACCCACCCCTCCCCAGCGTCCCGTTCCGCCTCCTAGTTCTTTCTAGCACTTAAGGCAGCTTCCAGATCAAGTGTCTGTCCCATACGGGTGATTCTGTTGCCTCCCCTGAATGAGGGCTGGGACCCTGTCTGCCCTATCCCCACCAAATTACCCCAGAGGCTCAACTGTGGGGTCTATTTGGTAGATGGAATTATACGCCAAGTTTTATGCAAAGTCTGACTTTCCACAGGCTGGGAATTCATTAAGCAGCTGCTGACACTCAGGCATGTGAAGTGGCCTCTGCAGCCCTGACACCTGGCTGCAGACACAACGGGCACCCATCCACTCTTAGTTCCTCAGCTAAGGGGTGTGACTGCCATGTCCAATTGTGTGTCACGGCTCTCTGATGGTGCAACGCTCTTGCCAATATACATACACACTGGGCCAGACGTCAAGCTTCAGACCTCTTGGAAAAGCACTCATCCCTAACCTCTACCATGCTTCTAGAATTTCAGCCCACACTTAAAACACCCAGGTTTGAGAATTTTCTCGAAAATTCACAAGACTTGTCAACTCTGTTTCCCCTCAACTGGCAGGAGCTGACTCGAGATTGCCCCCTGTGGGTGTGCATGTGCCCACCTGTTCAGGACAGCCCCAGGGTATCCCTCTTCTCCCCAACCCCCCTCCACTAGCAGGGCACCTTCCAGAAACACAACCAGCACCAATCCACAGCTTTCCCTAGTTCAGATCCAAAGAGCCCAACGCTCCTGGGACCCAGCTAATTCACTTGGAGTTTCTCTTCTGCTCTTTCTCAATACCCCAAGTAAGCAGAGTCCATGTTCTACTATCCCAGCCTTTCCTGCAAACATTGCTTCTTCCTGATGCAGGGATTAATCTCTCTTCCAGGCATGTGAGAAACCAAAGACCTCTTCTGACATCTCACCTTTCCCGACCCGGGGCAGCAGGAATAAGGGATGAGAAAGGTGTGGAAAGAAACAGCAGCCATCACAGCAGTTGACAGGGACAATGCTGGGTCCCTGACCAGGACAGTGGCTCAGACATGGGAAGCTCTAATCATCCAGGTAAAGCAAGGCATGTGTGATCCACCGGGGGCAGACCTGGCCCCACCCCCCATGCCATCTCCTGGGTGAAGGAACTCTGCACGCTTCACCCACACACCCGCTCACCGCCACCAGGCAATGCCCAAGAGGAAAGGGTGTGAAAACACAGCTGGACTTTCCATAGGGGGCCCCTGAGCCCTCTCTCCTGGGGAGCCAGACCCTGGAGGGATGCCTAGCCCTGCAGTTCGCCTCCAGCTCACCTATAAGCCCACCAGGAGATCATGCCCAGCCCTTCAGCCCACTGGTTCACTGTGCCCACCCAAGAGGTGTTGAGGGGAAAAAAAAAAATCTTCCTGTCAGTTTTTCAGGCATTGTGGGGAGAAAAACTTGTTTGGTAAAAGCTACCTAATCAGAAGGCCTTTTTTCCCTGTGCTATTTTGAACGAAATCATACATGATGTGTGACAATCAAGAGACCCTGTTTCAATATACAGTTTGTAACATTCGTAAGTGCCATATTCTGGAAGGGAGGGTTCCTGTTTTCCTAACGGCGAGATGGGGTGGGAGCCAGAAAAGCTCCGGCTAGAGAATGGTACCAGAGGGTCCAGGAGAAACTTGGGGCAAATCTCTAGGCCTCAGGGTCCTCCTGGGCCCCTGGGGTGGGGGTGGGGGCGGGG
>NW_007067466.1:860576-907947 GCF_000164805.1 Carlito syrichta
ATGGACATCTTCACAATGTTGATTCTTTCAATCCATGAGCATGGGATATTTTTCCACTTGCTTGTGTCATCTTTGATTTCTTTGAGCAGCGTTTTGCAGTTTTCATTGTAAAGGTCTTTCACGTTTCTGGTTAGGAAGATACCAAGGTATTTCATTTCATTTTTTTGTGGCTATTATGAATGGAATTGTGCTTTTAATTTGGGTTTCTGTTTGTTTATTATTGGTGTAAAGAAATGCAATTTTCTTTTGCACATTTATTTTATATCCTGAGACTTTGCCAAAGTCCTTTATCAGTGTAAGGAGGTTTTTGACAGATTCTCTAGGGTTTTCAAGGTACACAATCATGTCATCTGCAAAGAGAGATAACTTGACTTCCTCTTTTCCTATTTGGATACCCCTCATTGCCTTCTCTTCTCTGATTGCTCTAGACAGGACTTCCAATACTATATTGAACAGGAGGGGTGAGAGTGGGCATCCTTGTCTTGTTCCAGTTTTCAGGGGAAATGGTTCTAATTTTTGTCCATTTAGGAGTATGCTGGTTGTGGGTTTCTTGTAGATGGCTTTTACTATTTTGAGGTATGTTCCATGTATGTCTAGATGTTTGAGGGTTTTTATCAAGAAGGGGTGCTGGGTTTTATCAAAAGCTTTTCTGCATCTAATGATATAATCATGTGGTATTTGTTTTGACATCTGTTGATGTATTTAATTATATTTACGGTTTTATGAATGCTGACCCAGTCTTGCATCCCAGGGATGAAGCCTACTTGGTCATGATGGATGATTTTTGAGATGTGTTGTTAAATCCGGTTTGCTAGGATCTTGTTGAGAATTTTAGCATCTGTGTACATCAAAGATATTGGTCTGTAGTTCTCTTTCTTCGTTGGGTCTTTACCTGGCTTGGGTATCAGTGTGATGTTAGCCTCATAAAATGATTTGGGGAGAGTTCCATCTTTCTCAATCACCTGGAATACCTTCAGTAGGAATGGTATCAGCTCCTCCTTAAATGTCTAGTAGAATTGTGCTGGAAAGCCATCTGGTCCAGGGCTTTTTTTTTTTTAGGTAATTTTCTTATTATGTAGTCAATTTCCTTGATTGTTATTGGTCTATTTAGGGTCTCAATTTCTTCTTGTTTCAACCTAGCCAGGTTGTGTGATGTCAGAAAGTCTTCCATTTCCTTAAGGCTTTCAAGTTTGTTTCCATACAAGTGTACATAGTAGTCTCTCATGATCTTTGGTATTTCTTCAGGGTCAGATGTGACTTCATCTTTTGTTTTTCTGATTGTTTTTATTTGGGCTTTTTCTCTTTTTTTCTTGGTCAGTCTAGCTAGGGGATCATCGATCTTGTTTATCCTTTTGAAGATTTCTGTTTCATTGATTTTTTTGTATTATCTTTTTGTCTTCTATGTCCTGAATTTGGAATTTTATTTTGGTGATATGGATTCTTCTGCTGAAATTAGAGTTTTTGTGGTCTTCTTTTCCAGCTTCCTTAGTTGGCTTTTTAGACTGTTAATTTGTGATCCTTCCATTTTCTTCATGTGAATTTGTAGGGATATGAATTCTTCTCTTAGTACAGTTTTCATGGCATCCCAAAGATTTTGATAAGATGTCTCTTCATTTTCATTTGTTTCCAGGTATCTTTTAATCTCTGTTTTGATTTCATTGTTGACCCAGGTGTTGTTTAGTATCATGCTATTTAGTGTCCACGTTTTTGTGGGTTTTGGTGGGACCTAGTTGGTGTTAATGTTTATTTTTATTCCACTGTGGTCCTAGAAGGTGCATGGTAAAATTTTGGCCCTTTTACATTTGCTTATCCTTGATTTGTGGCCAAGTATGTGGTCGATCTTAGTGTACATTCCATGCGGTGATGATTAGAATGTATATTCTCTGGTCGTTGGATGGAGTGTTCTGTAGGTATCAATTAAGTCCATTTGGATAAGAGTCACATTGAGGTTCTGGATCTCAATGCTGATTTTTTGTCCTGATGATCTGTCTAGGGTTGTGAGTGGAATATTGAAGTCCCCAGCTATGATGGTGTTAGAGTTGATAGCTTTTTTGAGTTTACGTAGAAGCTGCTTTATGAAAGTTGGTGTTCCTATGTTGGATGCATATATGTTCAAGATGGATATTTCTTGTTGATGGATTGAACCTTTTATCATTATGTAGTGTCCTCCTGTATCTTTTTAAATTTTTAATAGCTTGAAGCGTATTTTGCCTGAAATTAAGAACATGACTCCTCCTTTCTTTTGTGTTCTGTTTGCCTGAAAATTTGTTTCCCATCCTCTTACTTTGAGTTTGTGAGTGTCCTTTCTAGTGAGGTGAGTCTTTTGAAAGCAATAGATTGTTGCCTGGTGATATTTTATGCATTTTGCTATTCTATGTCTTTTCACTGGTGCATTTAGGCCATTCACATTAGGCTAATTATTGAAATGCAAGAGTTGATCCCTGTCATAAGGTTCTTACAGAGTTGTTGTTCCTGTTTGTTTGTTGTCTTTCTTTTGATTTTGGAGTTGGTTCATGTGTGTTTTTAATCTTTTGCCTGTACTCTTGTGAAGAATGTTGTTGTTGTTTTTTCCTTTTCTTCTGTGTTCAGTACTTTCTTAAGTGTTTCTTGTAGAGGTGGTCTGGCAGCAGCATAGGTTCTTAGGGATTGGATATCTGGAAAAGATTTTAATTCTCCCTCACTAATGAAGTTTAGCTAGGCTGGGTAGGTTGCTCTTGGTTGAAATTGTTTATCATTTAGAACTTTGAAGATAGGGCTCCAGGCTCTTCTAGCCTGGAGGGTTTCTGTACATAAATCTGCTGCTATTCTTACTGGTCTTCCCTGGTAGGTAGTCTGGCCTTTTTCTCTTGCCACCTTTAGGATTTTTTCTCTTATACCTACTTTCCTTAGGCAAATTATTACGTGTTTGGGAGTTGGTCTTCTCATTTGTTGTCTTGCAGGGGTTCTCTGAATCTCTTGTGCTTGAATTTTTGCATCACTGATGAGATGAGGGAAATTTTCTTGAATGATTTCATAAAATGTTTGTTCCAGTGTGATCTCTCACTCTCTCTGTGCCTCAGAAAGGCCAATTACTTTTAGATTTGGTCTCTTGAAGTAATCATTCATCTTCTGAAGGTTTTGTTTTGTCTTTTTAATCTTCTTTTCTGTTTTTGACAGTTTGGGCTAGTTCTGTATTTTGGTCTTCAAGTTCTGAGATTCTTCTGCTTGGCTAATTCTGCTTTCCATGCTTATTAGTTTGTTATTTATTTCCATCACAGTATTCTTTACTGCTTTTATTTCTGTCATCAGCTCCTTCCTATTTTTCTTGTCTCTTCAATTTTTAAATTCTCTCTATTAATGTCTTGATGTCTGGGTTTGTTGCTTGTGACCAGTCATTCTGGGAATTTTCATCATTTGTGTTCCGAAGTCTGTTTTCTCAGTGTCCGACCTCCCAGGGATCCATGTGAGCCCTATATTCTTCTTTTGGTTTTTCTTCATTTGTGCAGACTTTTCCTCCCTACTTTTCCCTTCCCTCCACTTCACTGTCTTCTTAATTCTGTTATTCAGGAGTGGAGGGGTTGCTTTTACTTGTTATTGTTCAATCTCCTATTCTTCCTAATGTATTTCCTCTTGCTTTGTTCAGTTCTGGAGTTGGACTGTAGGTTGAGGGCAGTCCTTTGTGTAGTTTTGGGAATTTAATTAAAGGGGGAGCTGTGATTCAAAATCTCTCTGCAGATCCAAGTATCTGTCAACAGGTGTATGGATAGTCTGAAACCCACTTCTCTTGGAGACTGTTCCCTTTGCCTTGGAGTCTGTTCATGCAGTGCAGTTGTAGGTTTACTCCCTGAAAGCAAAATGAGGTTAACAGAGGGAAGAGAATGGAGCAGGCAGTGGGGGGAGGAGTGGGGTGGAGAGAGAGAGGAGTGAGAGGGAAAACAGATGAGTGTACTAACTGGTAAGTTAAAAGAGACATATAGACTGAAACAAATATAAATAAAAATAATAACCACGACTGAAAACTAGACAACAACCATATAAAGAGCAAAAACATACAATGATGCTAATGTACATGCTGACCAAGGAATAGCACTCCTTATTGGTGTGCTATTCCTCTATACAAAGATGGGGTTTACAGAGAAATAAGAAAAAAGGAAAAATGGAAAAAAAGGGGGGGAGGGAAGGGATAGATTAAAGTCAGTAGACTAACAGAACCAACCAAGCACACTCTGAGTCTTTTCCTTTAAGTCCAGTGTCTTTTCAGGTCTGATTTCTTACTGTCTTTGCAGGCTGGTAGAATTGTTCACAGTTACGGTCTGTTGCCCCTGGCCTGCTGTGAAGAACAGTTCAAATATGGGCCCCCTTCCCAGTCCATTACTATCAGGCTTTGTCTATTTATCAAGAGGGAAGAGCCTCTGTCATTTCCGTTTTGATGTTGTTATCTTGGATCCCCAGCAGGTGGTGCTATCTCACCGCTGCAGTCCAGAGGGGAGTGAGGCGGTTATGGATCCGCGACCAGCGGTGGCAACTTCCCTGTACATGGGGGGAGTTCCAAAGCCTGGTTCCAGGCAAGGGGCGTGGCGTGGCAGTGGGAGCAGCAGCCGGGCAGCAGCGATCTCAGCAGATCCTGCTTGCGAGGGCTTCGTGGTCTGAAGTCGTGGGTTGCCTCAGGCATGGGTGGGCAGTGACCGCAGCAGCAGCATCCGTGACTGTGGGAGCAGCCCAGACTGCCATGACGTCTGAGTAGTGACGGTGGTGGCGGCTGAGCTCCCTGTGAAGAGCAGGCTGCGGAAGATGGGAGCTGCAGCCCTTGGGAGAGAGCTAGGGTCTTTATGGGTGTTCTCTTTCACAGAGGTTCTCACAGACCATGCTTCCCTGTCACTATATTGCCGGAAGCCTTCCAAAACTCTTAACATTTTTTTAAAGCATATGTAATGGATGTTTGAATGTAAATCGAACTTATGTTTTCCACTAGATTGTGTGGTTATATATTTTTTGTCTTTAAAATTTTTCAGTCTTGTTCCAAAAGATAAAGTACTGACTAAACACTCAAAAAAAAAATCTAGTAGTAATTAGGAGTTTATGTAGCCTACATTTGTAGTGGGCAAACCTAGTACAAAGTGTTATATTCCTTTTAAAACTCGGATGGAGTCTGCCAGTTTTTTATTTCTTTCCCAACTATCTCTTCAGTATCTCTTCATATTTGGACACAGATTCTTACACCTTTCACTTTCTCTCTTCCTGGAGCATAATCCCTAATATACTAGAGATGGCTAGTAGCTAAATACGTGAGCACAATATCTCAGAATTCTAATTTCCCCGAGCTTAATGTGGTAAAGTATAGCATGTCATCACAATATTTCTTAAATTAAAAAAGAACACCAGCCCAATTGGGCTTGTCTTTGCTTATTTTGAGACGCTGTAACAGAATATCACAGATTGTATAATTTGTAAACAATGGAAATTTACTTCTTACAGTTCTGAAGGTTGTGAATTTCAAGATCAAAATATTGAAAAGTTAGGGCTAAGACACTCTGCATCTAAGATGACTTCTTGAATGATACAGTCTCTAAGGGGAGAAACACCATGTTCTTACATGGCGAAAAGGAGAAGAAAGCAAACTCACTCCCACAAACCATTTTTATAGTGCCATTAATCCACTCACGAGGGCATAACCTTCATAACCAAAGAAACCTACTAAAAGGCCCAACTTGTCAACGTTGCATTGGGAATTAAGTTTCCAACACATGAATTTTGGAGGACACATTCAGACCATAGCAGTTTCCCCAAATAATTGTGTTCTGAATAATGGCTATATTAGACCATAGGATTTATCAATCAGCTCTTACTATTTCTTTATATGATGGTAACAGTAGTGATCATTTATTGAACATTTATTATTTACCTAGCACTGGATTACATGAACTATCTCAATAAATCCTAACAATCACCTGAATACAATAATATTATTGTCTTAATCTGAATAAAGAAACTGAGATATGACTTTGCATAAGGTCACATAGAACATTGAAATACAGAATTTAACTTGGTCAGTTTGTCTCTAAAGCCTGTACTCAATGACACAAACGTCAAACTACAGTAAAAATTCAGCAATATGCAAAAATTGAAAAATACATTATTTAAAACTAAGGAGTCAAAAATAAACCACAAAATTAAAAATAATTTGAGATAAATGAAAAGGAAAACACAACATACAAAAACTTATGACATACAGCAAAAGCAGAGCTCAGAGTGGTATTTATATCAGTCAACACCTACACTTAAAAAATTCCAAGTTAATAACCTAATTTTATATCTTAAGAATCTAGAAAAAAAAGAAAGAAAACAATAAATATTAGAGATAAACAAAATAGAAAATAATGAAATGGAAAAATTTCCAGAAACCCATGAGCCACCAAAACTGTCTCAAGAAGAAACAGAAAATGTAAAAAAAACTATAAAAAGTACAGAGTAACTTTTACTTTTCGTAAATATATAGGTATACTGTTGTAGGTCAAAAACCTATAACAAGTAATTAAAACTCTCACACACAAAAAAAAGAAACAAAACAAAACACTTCACTGGTGAGTTACACCAAACACTTAAAAAAGAATTAATATCAATTCTTCTCAAACTATTACATAAATAGAAGAGATAAGAACACTTTAGAATTGATTCTATGAGTCCAGCATTACTCTGATACCAAAACCAAGCAAAGATATCACAATAAAAACAAAACCAAAAAACCCAAAAAACAAAAAAAAAATGACACCAGTAGGTCTAATAATTGTAGATGCATAAATTATGCAAAAGTACCACCAAACCAAATTTAGCAGCATATTAAAATACTTATACATCATGTCTGAGAGTAGTTTACACCAACAATGCAAACATACATTGACATACAACAAAAATCAATCAATAAAAAACATCATAATAGAATGAAGGGGGAAAAAACACATGATCGTCTCAACTGATGCAGAAAAACATTTGACAAAATTCAACACCATTTGAAGATAAAAAAACACTAAATAAATTAGGTATCCAAGGAAACTTCTTCAACATGATAAAGGTTATATATGAATAGCACACAGGTAACATCATAATCAGTGGTGAAAGACTGAAAGTTTTTTCACTAAGATCAGAAACAAGAGAAGGATGCCTGCTTTCATCACTTCTACTCACTGTATTAAAGGTCTAGCCAGAGCAATTAAGTGGGGGAAAAAGTGTCAAATTGGAATAAATAAGTAAAACAATCTCTATCTGTAGAGGCCAAGAGCCTATAAATGATGTGGGAATCCCCCCCCATAGAATTATTTTTTTGGAGGGCAGGCCCCTTGTAATATGGGCGTCTCTGCTAATTAAGTGTTCTAGAAACCCATGGGCATCAGCATTTCAACTAATGTTGTTGTGAGAGACTGCATTCAGCTTTGCTGAATTTTTTTTTCGTTTAGATTCTTTCAATGCCTTTGCTCATTTCATGATGGGTGATCTATGAGCACAACTGCCCACACCATCCTGAGTGTTCAGGAGTTTTTGATAGAAAATGGCACGAATGAGTCCCTTGTCTCACCCTCCATATTTATCTGATCTGACCCCAAGTGATATTTTTTTTGTTTTCCCAGATGAAAAAAGTCCTAAAAGAAAAACGTTTTGCTGATATGGAAGAGGTGAAACAAAAAAGCACTAAAAGACATTAAAATTGATTAGCTCAAAAACTCTTCTGAGCAGTGGAAAAAGTATCTAATTAGGTATATTGCACCAGAGTACTATGAAAGTGACTGAAATTTAAACATGTAAGAATAAATATACAATTTTTTTCTTTTTCTTTTCAAAGATGTGGGATACTATTCAGAGTTAGGTAAACAAATGTTCATTATGCAGGTACCCTTGTTGAAGACGTGTGCCCCCTTCTCCCCTGGCAGATGCCCACTACTGCGAATCCTGCATCCTCCCCAGGATTGATGGTAGTTTCCTGCTACCATCAATCCTTTTCTTATAGTATTATGATAATTGCTCAAGGTCCACTTATGAGTGAGAACATATGATACTCAGTTCTTTGTTTCTGTGATAGATCACTCAGTAATATAGACTTAAGTCTATCCAAGTTGCTGTGAAGCTCATAATTTTGTCTTTCCTTATGGCTGTGTAATATTCCACCATATATATGTACATTTTAAAAATCCAGTCCTCTTTCGGTGGGCAGCATGGTTGGTTCCATATTTTTGTTATTGTGAACAATGCTGCAATAAACATGCTTGTGCAGGTATCTTGTTCACAGAGTGATTTGAGTTCCTCTGGGTATATTCCCAGTAGGGGGATTGTGGGGTTGATTTTTAGATATTTTAGGAATCACCAAACTGTTTTCCGCAGAGGTTGTATTTGTTTACAGTCCCACAAACAGTGTAGAAGTCTTCCCTTTTCCCCACATCCTCTCCAGCATCTGTTGTTTTTTCAGTTACTGATGATGACCATCCTGATGGGAGTCAGGAGGTATCTCAGTGTAGTTTTAATTTGCATTTCTTTGATGACTAGTGAGGCTGAGAACTTTTTCATGTATCTGTTGGCAAGCAGGTACTCTTTCAAGTGCCAGGGAGAAGAGATACAATATATAGTGGTCCAGAAGATGACATTTGAACAAAAATTTGAAAGACATGAAAGAAAGACATGAAGGAAAGAACCATGAGAATGTCTGGAGGAAAAGCATTCCCAGGAAGAAGAAACATCCAGTGCAAAGGCCCAGTGGTGGGAGCAAGTTTCACATATCTGAGGAATGTCAAGGAGGACCAGGTAATTAGAAAGGAGTGAAAGAAGGGGAGGTTGAAAAGCAATAAGGACACAGAGAAAATAAAGACCAGAAAATGGAAGGCAGTAAAGGCCAGTCTAAGTACTTTGTTTGAATTATCAATTATTTGGAAAACTAGCAGGATAAGTTAAATTTGGGCTTAGACCACGTGTTATACACTTTTTAGTTTAAAAACGCAATTTGGTGCAATTTATAATTTAAAAACAAGCCAAACAACACATAAGTGGACAAAGAAAAAGCCAACAATCTCCTCCTTTCTGTACGTCCTTCCCACTCTTTCCACCCAAATACCCACCACCACATGCCTGGAAACAGATAATACACAATTTTTAAAAATAAATAAACTCCAGGTTTTTTGGGTCCCCTCTCATATAGATTATTCTAAAGAATGACACAAAAACCTCTACTATCACTAGTGAACCAATTCAACAAAGTTGCAGAATATAAGATAAGCACAGAGCAACCAGTTTTATTTCTATAAACTAGTAATGAACAATCCAAAAAGGAAATATGCAAAAATTTTTATTTACGATAGTATTTAAAAGAATAAAATGCTTAATTCCAAGTTGTTTTTGTTGTTGCTTTTTTTCCAAAATGGAAGAGTTAATTCCAACCTTCATATGGAGTTGCAAGGGAACCAAAACAATCTTTAAAAATAACAAAGTTGGGAGACTCACACTTACCAATTTCAAAACTTACTATAAAACTACAGTAATCAAACCATGCGGAACTGGCATAAGAACAGATATAAAGGTAAATAAAATGGAATGAGAATCCAGAAATAAACCCATTAATTTATGACCAAGTTATATTCCATAAAGTTGCCAAAAGCATTTAATAGAGAATAAATAAAATAAATGAATAAATGATTTAATAATAGTGCTGGGGAAAGCCGGGCTAGGTGGCTCAGCCCGTAATCCCGCGCCTTTGGGAGGCTGAGGTGAGTGGATTGCCTGAGCCCATGGGTTCGAGACCTGCCTGGGCAGCAAGACCTCATCTCTACAATAAATCAAAAAATCAGCCGGGCGTGGTAGCGCATTTTTGTAATTCTGGCTACTTGGAAGGCTGAGGCGGAAGGATCGCCGGAGCCCAGCAGGTCGAGGCTGAGGTGGCCGGGAGCGGCCACTGCACTCCAGTTTGGGCGACAGAGTGAGTCTCCAACTCAAAAAAAAAAAAAAATTAGTGCTGGGAAATAAGATATCCACATGCAAAGGAATAAAGTTGGAATCTTATCTCACAATAGAAACAAATAAGGCAAAATGATTAAAAGACTTTATACTTAAGTCTAAAGCTAAAATCACATTTTTATAATATACAAAAAAGATACAGGGGTCAATCTTCATTAAAGATTTTTTAAAAAGTATGACTCAAAATCACAAGTAGCAAAAAATATGTAAATTGAACTTCATCAAAATATAAAATATTTTGTGCATAAAAAAACACTGTCAAGAGAATAAAAAGACAACTCACAGAACTGGAGTAAGCTTTTGAATCATATATCTGATAAAGATCTAGTTTTCAGAATATATTTTAAAAACTCTTAAAATTTAACAAGAAAAACATAAAAAGTTCATCAAAAAATGGACAAAGGACTTGAATAGACACTTCTCCAAAGTAGGTATACAAATGGCCAACAGGCAACATGAAAAAATGCTAAATGTCATTTATTATTAGGGAAATACATATCAAAACCACAAGATACAACTTCAGTCCGTTGGGTGGTCATAATTTAAAAAATAAAAAGTGCCGAGAATGACTAGTCATCAATGAAATGCAAATTAAAACCACACTGAGATACCACCTAACTCTAGTCAGGAAAGCTATCATCAAGAACTCAAAAAGCAACAGATGCTGGAGAGGATGTGGGGAAAAGAAAATAGTTTTACAATGTTGGTGGGAGTGTAAACTAATACAACCTCTGTGGAAAACAGTTTGGCGATTTCTAAAAGTTCTAAAAATTGACCTTCCATATGACCCCACAATCCCCCTACTGGGAATATACCCAGAGGAACTCAAATCACTCTATGAAAAAAATACCTGCATATGTATGTTTAATGCAGCATTGTTCACAATAGCAAAAACATGAAACCAACTGTGTTGCCCTTTGAAAAAGGACTGGCTAAAAAAAATGTGGCACATATACATGATAGAATATCACTCAGCCATAAAGAAGGACAAATTATGAACTTCACAGCAACTTGGATGAACTTAGAGTCTATAATACTGAGAAATCTATCACAGAAACAAAGAACTGCGTATCACATTCTTACTCATAAGCGGACCTCGAAAAATTATCGTAATACTACAAGAAAAGGATTGGCAGAAGTGGGAAACTGCTGGCGGGGGGTGGGGAGCAGGGGTGGGATTGGCAGTAGTAGAATCTTCTGGAGAAGGGGACACACCTCACAAGGGGTACCTGCATACTGAACATTTGTATACCTAGCCCGGAATTGCACACCACTTCTTTAAAAAAAAAAAGTGCTGGCAAGACTGAAGAAATTAGAGTATTTGCATATTGCTGATGAAAAATGTTTAAAAAAAACATTTTGATGGTTCCTAAAAAAGTTAAACATAGAATTATCACATGATCCATCAATTCTACTCCTAGGTATATACCCCAAAACAATTGAAAACAAGTGTTCAAATAAATACTTACACATAAATATTTATAGCTGCACTATTCACAATAGTCAAAAATGGAAACAGTTCAAATTTCCATCAATGTATGAATAGGAAAAACATAAAGTGAATCTATGAAATGGAGTATCATTCTGCTATAGAAGGAATAAAGTATTGATTCATGAAACATTAATATTAAAAGCATTATGCTAAGTGAAAAAAGTAAGACACAAAAAGCCGCATTTTGTATGGATTCCATTTATACAAAATATCCAGAATAGGTAATTCTATAGAACAGAAAGATGATCTCTGGTTTCCAGGGACTGGAAGGACAGGGCAATGAGGAGTGACTACTTAATGATTATGATGTTTCTGAGGGGTGATAAAAAAGGTCTGGGATTAGATACTGTTAATGGTTGCACAATGTTATAAATACGAGTATACTTAATGTCACTGTATTTTACATTTTAAAATTGTTTAAAATAATAAATTTTATGTCATGTGCAGTTTACTATAATAAAAAAAGTACAATAGATTACTTATTTTTTCTGTAGTTTATGGTCATGTCTCCTCTTGTCCTTTACTCCCTATGAGCTGGAATGCCAGAGGTCACTCAAACATCCCATGTTTTTAGCCTCCATACTATACTTATGCAAGTCCGCAAAACCCATAGGCATTATTCTGCAATTAATCTCTTGTGCAAATCTTAGACAAAGATATAGAAAATAATTGCAGGCAAAGTTTAGGAATCTGACTGCTTTTCCTGGGTCTTAGTCTTCTTTTGTTTTCTATTGCCATTTTCTCTGACATTCGAGTATTTTTTCTGATTTCTCTGATACTCAGTTTTCCGTTTATCCCTTTTACTGCTATTCTTTGACTTCCACAGTCTATTCTTCTTGTTGGTTGTTTCCTCACTGACCACAGGCATTTTTTTGAACTCTACTAAGCCTCATCTGACAAATATCCAATAGGTACCATGCTCCAATGCTGACTGAGAATTGAATGAACTAGAACAGCAATAGCAAAAATCACACCTGAAGCCAGGAGGAGAAGCTCTGTCATGGTTCAGCTCTTGAGTTGCAAAGTCAGACTCTCTAGATTTGATCTTGAATTCTGAGGCTTACTTGTTGTGTGACTTATGTAGGCAAATTTCCTAGCCTTCCTATGCTGTGACTTTCTCAATATAAAATATGGATGAGAATAATAAATAATGCCTAATTTCATAAGGTGGTAGAAAGTTTAATACCTTGGCGTAAATGTTAGTTTCTTTCATCGTATGTTTTTCTATTATTGTTTTCCTCATAGGCAGTGGATTTTAACCTTGGCTACACATTGGAATCAACTACTTT
This sequence comes from Carlito syrichta, assembly GCF_000164805.1. Classification (NCBI taxonomy): domain Eukaryota; kingdom Metazoa; phylum Chordata; class Mammalia; order Primates; family Tarsiidae; genus Carlito; species Carlito syrichta. Next base: position 873,327 of record NW_007067466.1, read on the forward strand.
AAAAAATCATAATGAACAGGACATGGTGCAGACCAATTAAATAAAAATATCTGGGGGTTGAACCTAGTCATTCGTTTTTTTTTTTTTTTGAAGCACTCAGTAGTTAGGAAAGGGTAAAGGAATGAAAGAAGCAAGAATAATACTTCACACATGTACAAGAGTATTACAAGAGTATTTTCACATTGCAAATACTAAAACCCTGAGTATTATAATTTTTTATGTAAAGAAATTCAGATCTTAATCAGTTAAGTGACTTTTGGGTATACTGACAAAGAGCAAATGTTCAAGTTGAAGATGGAGGTGGGACCAAATTTAATAGCAACATTTGTGAAACACTCTTACAGGTTTAGTAGATTTGGCTTAATGTAAATCAACACTATGTTGTTGCCAAAAAGTGAATGGGATCTTAAATTACTATCATAGAAATAGTGTACTGAATTTAGAAGATCCTCATCTGCTTGTCACCTAAGAAGAAACAGAGGAGTGCAAATAAGATATAAATGTGTCGGAAATCACAGCATTAGAAGCAACAGTAAAAGGAACTGGGATTTGCCAAGTCTATCAACTAAAAATTTTAGCATGAGCACGATCACAGACTTGACAGATATGAGGGGTTGCCAGCCAAAGGAAAACAAATGAGATTTATTTTATTATACCTAACTAGCAGATATGAGACACATTATGTAAAACTACAAAATCTACTTAAGCTTAACCTAAGGAAGAACTTCCCAATAGTGAAGGCTGTTTTAAAGGTAGTGAATTTCAGGGAGCTGATATTACTAAAAAAGGAAGAGTAGGGAATTATAGGGCTCAGTTCTTTCACAAAAACAATTAATACATTTTTCAAAAACTGGCAGAACCAGCAATTGCCGAACTATGGAATCAAGTCAAAAATTTATAACCACTGCACTCCAGCCTGGGCGACAGAGTGAGACTCCAACTCAAAAAAAAAAAAAATTGCAACCAGGAGAAAGGTTAATAAAGAATAGAAGTGGCTGCACTGTGGTAAGAGAGAACTGTGGCATTTCAGATTGTCTGCCTACCATCCTTCAACCTTAGATTGGTGGTGCCTAAGAAGTCAGAAGCCTGCACTCCTGGTGCAGGATGCTAGGGCCAAAGGAAACAATGTGGGCCTGATTCTTAAAAATCATGACGAACTGTTTTTGTTTGTCTAGTGGAAACCTAAAAGACTACTATAAAGAGTTGCCTTTGTTTCATCTGACTCAGTTTTCCCAGAACTGGGGTATTTTCCTAGGCAGCATTTGCAGAAAGTACTTAAAAGCAAAAGTACTAGCCACATTAGAGTAGGACTTCAGGAGAAATAATAGGCAGAGCAACAATTTTAGGAAAGAAATTGGAAAAAGACGTATTTGGGATAATATGGATTTTTAAAATGTCTGTGCATATTGAGAAATCATGAAAGTTACAGGTTGTTCAGAGTTGGGCACCTGTTCACAAAAGGCCTGGGAAATCTCCATCTTTCACCTCTGACTGAACTTTGGGCCCAGGCATGTATAAAGTGAAGGTTAAAGTTAAGTTGTAAATGGACTGGCTAGGTAGTAAACACAGAACCATTCCACAGAGACTAGAAAAGTAGTTTTTTCTTACTTTTTTCGTTTTTTCTCCAGACATTTAAGAAAATTCTGTGAAGATATTAATTGACAAGCCAAAGAAACACATATTTCAGTGGCCACACATGACATAGAATAAAGAACGTATGGGAAAATTTTAAAAGCCATCCTCATGACCAGAAAAAATGCACACTGAGAAAAGTCCAGAGAAGGCCTTAAACTTTCACTTTGCACTGATCTTTGGCTCAGAGAAAGTATAGTCAGTGAAGGATTGCTCCAGGACAGACCTTGTGTGCAAAGACTGGGAACAGTGGATATTCTCTTTTTTAGTGTGTTCTTGGTGTGTGTGCATGTGCACATAGTTTTATTTGCTTATCTGTTTCAGTTTGTAGCATTCAAAGGAATATCTGTCAAAAGATTACGTGAACATGATCTAAAAACAAGTCTCAAAACAGACTACTACAGCCGTAAATAATTAAAAGCAAACAATTAAAAACAATAAACTAGTCCTCTTTTGATGGACAGCAAGGTTGGTTCCATGATCTAGCTATTGTGAACAATGCTGCGATAAACATACATGTGCAGGTATCTTTTTTATAGAGTGATTTGAGTCCTTCAGGGTATATTTCCAGTAGGGGGATTGCGAGGTCATATGGAAGGTTGATTTTTAGAGCTTTTAGGAATCGCCACACTGATTTCCACAGAGGTTGCACTAGTTTACACTCCCACCAACAGTGTAGAAGTGTTCCCTTTTCACTACATCCTCTCCAGCATCTATTATTTTTTGTTATTGATAATGGCCATTCTGACTACACAATGGAATATTACACAACCGTAAAAAAGAACAAAATCATGAATTTCGCAGCAACCTGGATGGAATTAGCATTTATAATACTGAGTGATCTCTCACAGAAACAAAGATCTGAGTATCACATGTTCTCGCTCACAAGTGGACATTGAACAACTATCGTAATACTATAAGAAAAGGACTGACAGTGGCAGAAAACTATGGGGGGGGCAGGGAGGAGAAGGCAGGTGGGATTAACGGTAGTCAATATCTGTCTGGGGACGGGGGGCACACCTCATCAACAAGGGTACCTGCACAATGCATATTTGTATACCTAACCCTTAACTGTACCCCACAATTTTAAAATAAAAAATAAGTAGTAAAAAAACCCTATTAACTAAACTAGTAAAAACAAATAGAAAATCATAAGAAAGAGGGGAATCTGATTTCCAGAATTACCACAAGCAAGGTAACAGAAAAACATGACTTATTAAAAGGAATAATATAAACTGACAGAACACTTTTTGAGGAAGCCCACCCTTGCACTTACTAAACAAGGATGTTAAAACAACTGCCTTTAAAATATTTAATGATACATGATTGTACATATTTATTGGGTATAATATGATGTTTCAATACATGTATACATTGTGTAATGATCAATTTACAGTAATTAGTCAATAAGGTATTATATATCTCAAAATAGCTAGCAGAGTGGATTTTTTATGTTCTCAACAAAAAGAAATGATAAGTATTTGAGATGATAGATAAAACAAGTGTCTTAAATATGTTCAAAGTGATATGGGGACTCCCTTTCTCTGCAGAATCACCACGGCAGTTGGACCCTATACACATATCCTGAAAATTGGAGGGCTCAGATTCACATGCTCTCCGTACCACCCCACTTCCATTTTGACTAAAGTAACTGCACCCCTGAATTTCTCTGCAAATTTCCTGACAGCAAGTTTCCAGCATTTGAGGGTGATGATGGATTCCGTGTGTTTGTGAGCAATGAGGAGCATACTCCAAAGGCAGTGGCCCAAGTGGTGCAGTAGGTGAGCTTGCTGATAGCGACACAGTGTGCCCAGCCAGTACCTGGGTATTCTCCACTTTGGACATCATGCATCATAAAAAACAGGCCACCGAGAATGCAAAGGAGGAATTGAGGCAAATTTTGGGGCTGCTGGATGCTCACTTGAAGATGAGGACTTTTCTGGTAGGCGAACTAGTGACACTGTTTGACTTCACAGTTGTCCGCACCCTCTTGTGGTTCTATAAGCAGGTCCTGGAGTCTTCTTTCCTCCAGGCCTTTCCAATACCAACCACTGGTTCCTACCTGCTTATCCAGTGTCAGTTCCGTGAGGCCTTGTGGGAAATGAAACTCTGTGAGAAGATGACTGCTTGATTCTAAAAAGTTTGCAAAGGGCCAGCCTAAAAAAGGCACCTCATGGAAAGAGAAGGGTTCACGGGAAGAGAAGCAGAAGGTCCAGGACGAGTGGAAGGAGGAGAAAAAGGTGGCTTCTCCTGCTCCCGAGGAAGAGGAGCAGGCCCTGGCTACTGAGCCCAAGGCCAAGGACCCCTTTGCTCACCTGCCCAAGAGTACCTTTGTGTTGGATGAATTTAAGCACAAGTACTCCAATGAGGACACACTCTCTGGGGCGCTGTCATATTTTTGGGAGTATTTTGATAAGGATGGCTAGTCTCCATGGTATTCTGAGCACCACTTCCCTAAAGAGCTCACCCAGACCTTTATGAGTTGCAACCTCATCACTGGATGGTTCCAGTGATTGGACAAGCTGAGGAAGAATGCCTTTACCAGTGTTATCCACTGTGGAACCAACAATAGCAGCTCCATTTCTGGAGTCTGGGTCTTCACAGCAATTTGGATGAACTTAGAGTCTATAATATTCAGTGATCTATCACAGAAACAAAGAACTGAGTATCATATGCTCTCATTCATAAGCGGACCCTGAACAATTATCATAATACTATAAGACAGGGATTGGCAGTAGTGGGAAACTGCCAGAGTGGAGGAGAGGGCACATAATATCAATAAGGATACCTGTTCTCAAACCAGGCAAAGTGGGGACCAAACGGAGGCCCAAACTTAACCTGTACAATGACTACTTGTATACCTAATCCTGAATTGTACCTCATATCTTTAAAAGTCAATGCAAAAAAAAGGAAAAAAGAAAAAAAAACAGAAAAAGAAGAGCAAGCTAAATACAAAATTATAAGAAAAGAAATAATAAGTACTATGGTGAAGAGATATAAAATATATTTTAAAAAATCAGTAAAAATAACCAACAGAAGCAAAGGTTTCCTTTTTTAAAAGATTAAAAACTTGACAAAATTTTGGGTATACTGACCAAGAAAAAAAAGACTCAAATGATTAAAGTCAGAAATAAAAGTGGAGATACTGTTATCAACCATACAGAAATAAACAAGATTAAAAAAATACTATGAACAATTGTATAACATATTAGACAACAAACAAATAGGACAAATTCCTTAAAACACACAAAACTCCAAAACTGACACAAGAAATAGAAAATTTGAACAGAACTTCAGCAAGAAGGTGAATCATTAATTAAAATATTTAAAACAAAGAAAAGCATGGACTAGGACCACTACCTATCACAATACACAAAAATCAACTCTAAATGGAACAAAGACCTAAACGTAAAACCTCAAACCATAAGAATCTTAGAAAATGCAGGAGAAACCAATATGGGAATCAGAATAGGCAAACAATTCCTAATCAAAATCCCAAAAGCCAATGCCATAAGGGATAAGATAGACAAGTGGGATCTCATCAAACTGAAAGGCTTCTGCAAAGCAAAGGAAATAATCAAGAGAGTGGGGAGACAACCCACAGAATGAAAAAAATATTTGCCAACTGTATATCTGACAAAGGCCTAATATCCAGGATCTATAAGGAACTCAACCTTGCGAAAAGGGAAAAAACAAGCAGCCCCATTAAAAAGTGGGCAAAAGATATGAATAGACACTTCTCAAAAGAAGACATACAAGCAGCCAATAGATACATGAAAAAATGCTTAGCTTCACTAATCATCAAAGAAATGCAAATTAAAATCACACCGAGATACCACCTAACTCCAGTGAAGATGACCATCATCAACAAAAAAACAACAAATTCTGGAGGGGTTACAGGGAAGAGGGAATATTTCTACATTGTTGGTGGGAGTGTAAACTAGTAGGACCTCTATGGAAAACAGAGTGGCAACTTCTAAAAGATCTAAAAATTGACCTTCCGTATGACCCAGCAATCCCCCTTCTGGGAATATATCTGGAGGAACTCAAATCTTTTATAAAAAAGATGCCTGCACCTGCATGTTTATTGCAGCATTATTCATAATAGCAAAAACATGGAAACAACTGTGCTGCCCATCAAAAGTGGACTGGTTAAAAAAATGTGGTATATATACACGATGGCATACTATGCAGCCATAAAGAAGGAAAAATGACAAATTTGCAGCAACTTGGATGAATTTAGTCTATCTTACTCAGTGATCTATCACAGAAACAAAAAGCTGACTTCTACATGTTCTCACTCATAAGCAGACCCTGAACATTTGTAATACTATAAGAAAGAGTTTGGCAGTAGTGGAACACTGCTGGGGGTGAGCACATAACAACAATAAGGGTATCTGATCTCAAACCAGGAGAAGTAGAGACCAAAGGGAGGCCTAATTTACCTGTTTGATTATCTCTGAATCCTGAATTGCACCCCACATCTTTAAAAAGAAAAAAAAGAAAAGCATGGATCAATTGGTGTCACAGGTAAATTCTCCCCCCACCCACAAATCTTTTAAAAAATTAATACCAACCCTTCTCCAATCTTCCAAAAAATAGAACAGGATGGAACACTTCCTAACTCATTTTGTGTGTAGAGTATTACTTTAATAATTAAAGCCAGATAAACACATCAAAAGCATAAAAACTATCAACCAATATCCCTTATGAAAATTGATGAAAAAATACTCAGCCGAATACCACCCCACCAAATGCATCAGTATATTTAAATTACACATGAAGACTAAGTGGGATTTGTTCCTGTAATAGATGATGGTTTAAACACAAAAAAATACATCAATGCGATACACCAAAGTAATAGAAAAATTATGGTAAAAACACATGGTACAGAAAAAGCATTTGACAAAATGTAACACCCTGTCATGTTAAAATCCTATAACTAGAAATATAAGAAAAATCAATTAGCATAATAAAGAACATATATTAAAAACTCACAGGAAAACATAATTGCTAATGGTGAAAGATTAAATGTTTTTCCCCTTAAGATCAGAAGCAAGGACAACTGCCTTGTTTATATAAACTCAACATAGTACTGGATGTTCTGGAGATAGCAATTAGGCAAGTAAAGAAAATAAAAACTATTTCTAATCACTTAAGACATGACTTTACATAGGGAATATCAAAGAATTGACAAAAAAAGACTATTAACAATTATCAGTGAATTCAGTAAAATTGCAAGATATAAAATATATACTCAAAAATTGTGTTTTGAGGAGAGCACCATAAGATGGCAGCTAAGCCAGTAAGACTATGCGAATCCCCATGTGAGTGAGTATATGGAAAACTTTGTGTATATGCTGGTGAGCAAGTGGGCGTGTGAGTGGCTGACTGAGTGAGGGCTAGGGAGCTGGCATCCAGGGCTCTCCTGGTGCAGCAGCTGGTGCCACAGTTGCTGGGCTTGGACCCTCGCGATTCCCAGGATGCAGAAGCTGAGCATCATTTTCTTTTTCTTTTCTTTTCTTTTTAAATCAACAAACCCTCCCTGGGAAGAAAATGCTTGGAGAGACTGTCTAAGTGGGGGCTCATGAGCGGGTGGCCAGGCCCCTGGTGCAACAGCTGGTGCTGCAGCTTCTCTGCAACATCCCTGGCTCTTCCCAGGTCACAGAAGCTAAGCACCATTATTTTTTTTTTAAAGTAACAAAAGGGGTGGGGAGAAAATATCGCCCAAGGCTCTCCCTCACTGGTGCAGCATGAGGGAGACTGCCGGCTTATGGCTTTTCCTCACCACTTCAGTGCCTGGCAGAGCACTGGCAGCAGAGGCTGTGGAGGGAGTCCAGAGGTAAAGTCCCATGGAAGAGGACAAGAGAGGTACCTCACAACCATTTTGAAGGTGGGGCAGGAAAGTGCTTTTATTCACTCACCACAGAGCAACAGACCTAATCTCTGTGACTGGCAGATCAACTACTCAGAGACTGATCATGACCCAGAGGGAATAACCTGAAAGCATAAACTTTGGAGGGATCTGAAGCGTGCTGAGTTCCAGGCGCCCCAGCCGCTACCCTTATCCAGCTGCGGGACAAAGGGTATGAGAAGAAATGAATGAGGAAGAACTCCAAAGAGATCAGTGGTAAGTCCGGGGCTGACCCAAACCCCCTCCTCCCCAGTAATCCTCTGAATATCAGACCCACACAGCAGGGCAAGGACTGGGAGGGACAAACCTAGGCAGAGCCTGGACGTCAGGCACAATAGGAGAACTCTATTCCAGGATAGGCCTGGCTGGGGCACTGTCCCATGAGTATAAACCTGGGGAAGAGACAATCCCATACCTACCCACTGGAGATCTCCCAGATCATATGAGAGTGGGTGGGGGAGGACTACAGTCCCACCCACCTCCACTGCCACTCTTCCATTCCTGCTTCAGACACTGAGAAGAGAGTGAAAGAGGTGGCTCTGCAGGAGACACCTGATTAGAGGGAAAGTTACAGAGCCTACCACAAGAGAGCAGGGTTTTTTTATATTTTCAATTTTTAAAAAGTTTTTAAAAAAAACGTTTTGACTGTTACTTCATCTATTTTTAAAATATATTTCCTTTGTGCATGAATGTGTATGTGAGGGTTTGATCTGCTTCCCCCAATTATTTTTTTTCTTTTCCTGTTTCTTAATTCTTTTATCTGTCGTTTTCTGTTTATGTGTGTATGTGAATGATTGAGTGTTCATCTTTCTATTTTGTTGTTGGTGTTGGTTTGTTTTTGATCTTTTGTTCTTCTGGTTTTTTAAAATGATCATTTTTTTTATAGTTTAAGGTGTGTGTCAATATATGTATGAGGATTTGACCTGAATTCCATTTTTATTTCCCACCCTCCAGTCTTCCTGCTTTTCTTTTCTATTCACTTTATGCAGGCATGTGTATGTTTTTAGTTTTCTTGGATTTTTGGTGGTGTTGGTTTGGTTTCACTTTGTTGTTACTACAGTTTATGTTTGGGATGTGTATGTATGTGTGTGTCTGTGTGTGTGTGTGTGTGTGTGTGTGTGTATGTGTGTGTGTGTTCAATTGTTTTTTGCACTGGTTTCTGCTTTGCATCATCATATAGAGTGGTGGTGGGAAGTGGGTCTCAGGGAACACATACCACAATAAGTGAACACTGTAACTTGCAAGTAGTTTCTGAATCCTAGTGCCCCATCTCCTACTTTTTTGAATTTCAAAAACTACAAGAGATAGCAAAGGTTCCCATCCACCATCCTATTTCAAATAGAACAAACCCAGAGCCCAGATCAGGGATCAGGGATCAGGGAACAATTAGGACTAACCAAACATCAGAAGGGAAAGTTTCTCATGCTGACACTGAATAACGGAACTAAAGACATCAGTCACAAACGAGGAAAAACCAAAGGAAGATCTCAGGTAATTTCAAGTGTACTAAAGACAAAACTCTGGAAAAGTCAGATCTAGGTGCCGAAACAAAGGAAGTAACCAATGACTGGCCCCAGAATACAACCAGAATTAGGGAAAGGATGGAAAGAGTGAATAGGACACAAGGAAAACAATATACAACACTGAAAGAACTTGTAACAGAGATTTTGGCAATAAAAAATTTCATCCAGGAAATAAATAACAAGATGGCAAGCATGGAGAGCAGAATTAATCTAGCTGAAGAAAGAATCTCAAAACTTGAAGACCAGAACATGGAATTAACCCAATCTGTAAAAAACACAGAAGACTCAGAAAGAAGAACAAAGCCTACAAGAGATGTGCGATTATATCAAGAGGTCAAATCTACATCTGATTGGTATCCCAGAAGAAGAAAGGGAAATGGAGGACAACTTAGAGCAAGTATACCAGAAGGTAATCCAAAAAAACTTTCCCCATCTCAACAGAGATATGACCAGCTAAGCACAAAAGATACAGAGAACCCCCAAAAGACATCAAATGAGAAGACCAACCCCTAGACACACAGTAATTCGACTACACAAAATAGGCACAAAAGAAAAAATCGTAAAGGCAGCAAGAGAGAAAGGTCAGACTACCTACCAGGGAAAACCAATGAGAATAGCAGCAGATCTATCAGCAGAAACACTACAAACAAGAAAGGACTGGAGTCCTACATTCAAAGTCCTTAAACATAAACAATTTCAAACAAGAATTTCCTATCCAATTATGTTCAGCTTCATCAGTGATAGAGAATTAAAGTCCTTCCCAGACATCCAGTCCCTAAGAGATTTTGCAGCCTCCAGACCAGCTCAACAGGGGGCACTTAAAAAGGTATTAAGCACAGAAGAAAGAAAGAAAGAAAAAGAATAACCATACACTTTCCAAGAGAACAGCAGAGCACAGAATCAACAGAGAATACAGTGTAACAAGAAACTTGAAAACACACACAAACATTAACCCCAAAGCCAAAAGAAAACAAAGAAAAAACTTAATAAGACCCTCATGACAGCAATTAACAATCACATTTCAATAATCAGCCTGAAAGTGAATGGACTAAATACACCACTGAAAAGACATAGAACAGCAAACTGGGTAAGAAGTCATGACCCCATTATTTGCTGCAACCAGGAGACTCATCTCACTACAAAACAACCTCTAAGCTATCAAAAGTTTAAAAAGATGCAAAAGGACACAACAATGATAAAAGTTTCAATCCATCAACAAGAAATATCCATCCTAAACATATATGCACCCAACACAGGAGCACCAGCATTTATAAAGCAACTACTAAGTAAACTAAAAAAAAGATACTGACTCTAACACTATTACAGCAGAAAACTTGAATACCCCATTAACAGCCCTAGATAGATCATTGAGGCAAAAAATCAACAAGGAGATCCAAAACCTAAACTTTACACTCGACCAGATGCACTTAATAGATACCTACAGATTATTCCACCCACAACCACAGAATATACATTCTACTCATCACTACATGGAAGGTACTCAAAGATCAATCACATCCTTGGCCATAAATCAAGCATAAACAAAGACCATAAGGTTGAATTCTTGCCATGGCCAGTCTCAGACTACAGTAGAATGAAAATAAATAACACCAACAAAATTTTCCCCAAAGTCCACAAAGACATGGACACTAAACAGCACAATGCTGAACAATTACTGCGTCAACACAGAAATCAAAGCAGAAATTAAAACATTCTTGGAAGAAATGAAAATAAAGAAACATCTTACCAAAACCTCTGGGATGCCATGAAATCAGTTCTAAGAGGGGAATTTATATCTCTATGAGCACACAGCAAGGAAACGGAAAGATCACAAGTGGAGGGTCTAAAAATTCACCTACAGAAGCTGGAAAGAGAAGACCACCTAAACTCCCACTTTATCAGAAGAACCAAAGTCACCAAAAAAGAGTCCAAATACAGGACAAAAAAGACAAAAATATGATAGAAAACATCAACAAAACAAAAAGTTGGTTCTTTGAAAGAATTAACAAGATTGATGGGCCCTTAGACAGAATGATCAAGAAAAAGAGAGAAAAAGCCCAAATAAACACAATCAGAAATACAAAAGATCAAATCACAACTGACCCTGAAGTAATACAAAAGATTATCAGAGATTACTACGTATACTTATAGAAACAAACTTGATAACCTGAATGAAATGGAGGACTTTCTGACATCACACAACCTCCCCATTTTGAAACAAGAAGACGTCGAGACACTAAATAGATCAATAATAACTCAGGAAATTGACTCTGTCATACGAAAACTATCTACAAAAAAAAAAAAATTCCCTGAAGTGGATGGCTTTCGAGCAGAATTCTACAAAACATACAAGGGAGAGCCGATACCAATCCTAATGAAAGTGTTCCAGGCAATTGAGAAAGATGGGAGTTCTCCCCAAATCATTTTACAAAGCTGAATTCACACTGATACCCAAATTGGGTAAAGATGCTCAAAAAAAAGAGAACTACAAGCCAATATCCCTTATGAACATAAATGCAAAAATCCTCAACAAGATTCTAGCAAATCAGATCCAACAACACGTCTCAAAAATCATCCACCATGACCAAGTAGGCTTCATCCCCAGGATGCAGGGATGGTTCAACATTCACACAATCATAAGTGTAATTAAGTATATCAACAGGTGTAAAAACAAGAACCACATGATTATATAATTAGATGCAGAAAAAGCTTTTTGATAAAATACAGCATCCTTTCTTGATGAAAAAAAAAGCCCTCAAACACCTAGGAATAGAAGGAACATACCTCAAAACAGTAAGTGCCATCAGCAATAAACCCACAGCTAACATATTGCTAAATGGACAGAGATTGGAAACATTTCCCCTGAAAACTGAACAAGACAAGGCTGCCCCCCTCACCTTTCTTGTTCAACATTGTGTTAGAAGTTCTAGTTAGGGTAATTGGACAAGAGAAGGAAATCAGGGTTATCCAAATAGGAAAAGAGGAAGTCAAGTTATCCCTCTTTGCTGATGATATGATCCTATCCCTTGAAAATCCAAGAGAATCTGTCAAAACCTGCTGACACTGATAAGAACTTTGGCAAAGTCTCAGGGTACAAAATAAGTATGCAAAAGACAGTTGCATTCCTATACATCAATAACAAGCATGTAGAGACCCACATTAAAACCACAATCCAATTCACAATAGCAACTCAAAAAAATGAAATGTCTCAGCATCTTCATACCCAGAGAAGTGAAAGAAGTGAGAACTACAAAACACTGCTCAAAGAAATCCAAGAAGAACCAACAACCACGGATAGCCAAAACAATCCTTACCAAAAGAAACAAAGCAGGAGGTATTACACTTCCAGACTTCAAACTTTACTATAAGTTTACAGTAATCAAAACAACCTGGTATTGGTACAAGAACAGGCACATAGACCAATGGACCATGATAGCGTTTCTGGAAGCAAAGTCTCAATTTTTCAACCAACTCATCTCCAACAAAGCCTTCTTCAACAACCACTGGGGAGAGGAGAACCTACTCAGTAAATGGTGCTGGGAAAACTGACTGGCCACATGCGGAAGATTGAAACAGAACCCCTACCTATCACCATTCACAAAGATTAACTCTAAATGGATCAAAGTGCCAAAGATGGGCACTTAAGTTGATTCCATATTTTGGCTATTGTGAATTGTGCTGCATTGAATATCAAAATGCAGAAATCTACTTGGCATACTTATTTCATTTATTTTGGATAGATACCCAGTAGTGGGATTGTTGGATCATATGGTAGTCCTTTTTTCAAATTTTTGAGAAACTGCTATACTGTTTTACTAAATGGATGTACTCATTTACATTACCAACAACAGTGTGTAAGGGTTCTCTTTTCTCCACATCTTCACCAACACTTATTTACCTTTTGATGCTATCCATTCTAACAGTTGTGAAGTGATACCTCATTGTGACTTTAACTTGCACTTCTCTGATAATTAGTGATGTTGAATATTTTTTCATATACCTGCCTTCTTTGGAAAAAATAACAATTTGATACTTTACCTAGTTTTTGAATGGGTTATTTGTTCTTTTGTTATTGAGGCATAGGCATGCTTTATATATTTTGGATATTAACCCATTATTAGATATATAGTTTATAAATATTTTATCCTATTTCATTGGTTGTCTCTTAACTCTGTTGGTTGTTCCCTTTATTGATTTTTAAATGTTGATTAAGAAGTATTTTGATTTGATATCACTTTGTCTGTTTTTGTTTTTGTTGCTTATATCTTAGGATCATATCCAAACAAACACTGTGCATCCCAATGTTACAAAATTTTCCTTCTATGTTTTCTTCTAATAGTTTTATAGTTTCAAGCTTACATTTAACTCTTAACTCCATTTGAGTTTTGAGTATATGGTGTGAAAGAAGAGTTTAGTTTCATTACTCTGCATGTAGATAACCAGTTGTCCCAACATCATTTATTGAAGAGATTATCTTTTTTTGTGTGTTCTTGGCACCTTTGTCAAAAATCAATTGATCATAATTACATAGATTTATTTTTGAGCTCTTTATGTTGTTCTATTTTCCAGTGTCTGTTTTCATATTATACTCTGTTTTAATTACTATAGCTTTGTAATATATCTCAAAGTCAGGCAGTGTGATGTCTCCAGCGTTGTTCTTTTAGCTCATGATAGCTTTGGCTATTGAGTCTTTTGGGGTTCCACACACATTTTAAGATTTTCTTCTATTTCTGTGAAAACTTTCATTGGAATTTTGACAGGGACTGCATTAAACCTGCAGACTGCTCTGGGTCTCTTTCTGGGACATTTTAACAATATCAGCTATTTCAATTCATGAACATGAGATATCTTTCCATTTATTTTTTCATCTTTAGTCTTTTACCATAAATGTTTTATATCAATGTTTTTAATGTGTTGTTTTTTCACTTTCTTGGTTACCTTTATTTCTAAGCATTTTAGTTTTTGCAGCTATTGCAAATGGCCTAAACAATCTTAACAACTGAGGACAAAGTTGTACGTCTCCCAGTTTTTTTTAATTTCAAAACGTACTACAATACAGTAATCAAAACAGTGTTGTCCACATATAGAGTTTTTGAGTTTGGGGATAGTTCATTGTTAGTGTATAGAAATGCTTCAAAAGTTAATCATATTTCTATATACTAGCAATGAACAATCCAAAAACAAAACTAAGAAAACAATTATTTTTATAAATGCATAAATATAGATAAATTCTTAGAAATAAATTTAGCCAAGGTGGTACAAGACCCAGACACTAAAACTGCAAAATATTGCTAAAAAAAAATGAAACAAGACTTAAATATATGGAAAACATTCTATGCTTATAAACATTTAATATTTTTAAGATGCCAGTTTTTGCTGGGCACAGTGGTTTATGTGATAATCCCAACACTTTAGGAGGCCAAGGTGGGAAAATTGTTTGTGGCCAGGAGTTCGAGATCAGCCTAGGCAACAAATTGAAACTTTGTCTCTACACACACACACACAAAATAAAAAATTAGGTAGGCATATACAGACTTTTCACTTTTTTGCCTGTAGTTCCAGCTACTTAGGTGGCTGAAGCAGCAGGATCCCTTGAGCCTAGGAGTTTGAGGCTGCAATGAGCCATGATCCTGTTACTAAACTCAAGCCTGAGTGACAGAGCAAGACCCCATCTTTTTTTTTCTTTTAATAAATTACTAATTTTGTTTTTAAAGATGTGGGGTACAATTCAGGGTTAGGTATACAAATATTCATTATGCAGGTATCCTTGTTGATGAGGTGTGCCCCCTTCCCCAGGCAGATTCCCACTAATGCCAATCCTGTTTCCCCGACCCCACCCAGCAGTTTCCAGCTACTGCCAATCCTTTTCTTATAGTATTAGGGTAACTGTTCAAGGTCTGCTTATGGGTGAGAACATGTGATACTCAGTTCTTTGTTTCTGTGAAAGATCACTCAGTATTATATACTCTAAGTTCATCCAGGTTGCTGTGAATTTCATGATTTTGTTCTTCTTTATGGCTGCGTAATATTCCATCACATATACATACCACATTTTTTTATACATTCCTCTTTTGATGGGCAGCATGGTTAGTTCCATGTTCTTGCTACTGTGAACAATGCTGCAATAAGCATACGCATGCAGGTATCTTTTTTATAGAGTGGTTTTTGTTCTTCTAGGTATATTCCCAGTAGGGGGATTGCAGGGTCATATGGAAGATCAGTTTTTAGATCTTTTAGGAATCAAGGCCTCATCTTTAAAAAGAACAAAAACAAAATGCTAAAACTATCAAAAGCAGTCTATAGAGTCAGTGTAATCCTGTATAAATCCCAATAACATTTTTTTAACAAAAATAGAAAAATCTAAGTTTAATTTATTTGGAATCTCAAGGGACTCCAAATAGCCCAAATAATTATCACAAATGAGAACAAAGTTGTCACAGTTTTTTATTTAAAAGCTTACTACAAGCCGGGCTTGGTGGCTCAGCCTGTAATCCCGCGCCTTTGGGAGGCTGCGGTGAGTGGATTGCCTGAGCCCGTGGGTTCGAGACCCGCCTGGGCAGCGAGACCTC
The DNA here is from genome assembly GCF_000164805.1 of Carlito syrichta. NCBI lineage: Eukaryota > Metazoa > Chordata > Mammalia > Primates > Tarsiidae > Carlito > Carlito syrichta. The sequence continues at coordinate 888,965 of NW_007067466.1, forward strand.
ATCTCTACAATAAATAAAAATAAAAAAAAATCAGCTGCGCATGGTAGCACATGCCTGTAATTCTGGCTACCTGGAAGGCTGAGGCGGAAGGATTGTTGGTGCCCAGCAGTTCGAGGCTGCAGTGGCCGGGAGCGACCACTGCACTCCGGTCTGGGTGACAGAGTGAGACTCCAACTCAAACAAACAAACAAACAAAAACTTACTACAGAAATACAATAACAAAATAGTGTGGGCCACATATAGAACAATGGAACAGAATACAGAAGAGAGAAATAAAGCTGACATATGTATCAAATGGTTTCTGATAGGGTACCAAGATTATTTAATGGGGAAAAGAATAATCTCTTCAACAAATGGTCCTGACAAAACTAGATATCCACAAGCAAAACACTAGAGTTGGACCCTTAACTTAGACCATATACAAAAATTAATAATGAACTATATATCTAAACATAAGAGTAAAGTGGAAAAAAAGAGTAAAGCAATAAAACTATTAGAAGAAAACACAGAAGAAAAGCTTTTGACATTGGCCTTTGCCATGTTTTCTTGGATATGACTACACACATACACACCAGATAAATTAATCTTCATTAAAATTAAGTTTTGTGCATTAAACAATGGTATCAACAGAGTGAAAAAGCAACATATGGAATGGAATGAAATATTTGTAAATCATATATCTGATAAAATATTAATATTCAGAATATAAAAAGAACTCCTATGGCTCAAAACAAAATAACCCAACTGAAAAATGGAGTCAAAGACTTAAAGAGAATTTCTCTGAAAAACATATAAAAATGACCAACCAATAAGCACATGAAAATATGGTAAATATCACTAATCACTAAGGAAATGGAAACCAAAACAATAGGGAAATATTATTTCATACCTATTAGGATGGTTATTATCCAAATAACAGAAAATAGATGTTGGTGAAGGTGTGTTAAAATTGGAGCCTTTGTGCATTGTTGGTGGGAATGTAAAATGGTGCACTGTGGAAAAAATATGGTGAATCCGTTAAAAATTAAATATTAAATTATCATATGGTATAGCAATTTCACTTCTGGATACATACCCAAAAGAATCTAAAGCAAAAACTCATACAAATATGTCTATATCATGGCAGCATAGTTCGTTATTAATTTTTGTATATGGTCTAAGTTAAGGGTCCAACTCTAGTGTTTTGCTTGTGGATATCTAGTTTTGTCAGGACCATTTGTTGAAGAGATTATTCTTTTCCCCATTAAATAACTAAAAGGTGAAAGCAAACCAAGATGCCATTAACGGATGAATAGATAAACCAAATGTGGAAAATACATACAATTGAATATTACTCATTCTTATAATTGAAAGAAATTCTGATTCATGGTACAACATAGATGAACCTTGAAAACATTATGCTAAGTGAAATAAGTCAGGAACAAAAGGAGAAATATTGTATGATTCCACTTACATGAGATATGTAGTCAGATTCATAAAGACAGAAATTAGAATGGTGGCTGCAAGTGGTTGGAAGGCTTGAGAAATAGGGAATTATTGTTTAGTGGGTATGGAGTTTCATTCTGGGAAGATGAAAAAGTGCTAGTGATGGACTGCAGTAATAGTTGCACAAAAATTTGAATGTACTTGTTTTTACTGAATTATACACTTTAAATGGTAATGATGATAAATTTTTGTTATGCATATTTTATCACAATTAAAAAGAAACTATGTGCATAATTTTTTAAAAATGAAGTCATGAATCTACCAAGAAGAGAGCAATGTTAAGGAAACAAATGGATGCCAGGAAACAAGATGCAAGACTTTTACACAAACAAGGTTTAAGATTAAGCATTAATTAATATCATACAATAAGGTAATGATCTAAAATGAAGCTTTTTTAACTTTTTATACCCTGCAGCTTCACAGAAGGTGATATTTAATCTCCAAATTTCAGTGAATAAGCATGGCTAATGCACTATTATTACCTTCATTTTAGGCTAAAAATTTGGATGAATATGCTTTTGCCTCTAAAGATGGCTTTATAAATGGGAAGAAACTTTTCTGTTAGCAATAAAAAATAATGCATTATCAAAACATCTAGACAAACAAATACTGTAAATCTGCATTAATCAGAACATCATGGTACTGGTGTAAAGAGAGACATATAGACCAATGGAATAGAATAGAGAACCCAGGAATAAACCTGTATATCTTATGTTCAATTGATATTTGACAGGTGTGCCAAAATCATTTGATTGGAAAAGAATTATCTCTTCAACTAATAATTCTGGGAAAACTATAAGTTCACACATAAAATAACAACATTGGACCACTACCTCACCTCATATACAAAAATTAATTCAAAATTAATCAGAGACCTAAATATAAGAGCCATAATTGTAAAACTCTTGGAAAAAAACATGAGTCAATCTTCATGAGATTGGATTTGGCAATGGAATTTTAGATGACACTAAAAACACAACCAACAAAAGAAAAATAGATAAATTGGACTTTATAAAGACTAAAATATTTTGCCCATCAAAGGATACTATTATTTTTTTTTTTTTTGAGTCAGAGTCACTCTGCTGTCCAGACTGGAGTACAGTGGCATGCTCATGGCCACTACAGCCTCTACCTGCTGAGCTCAGGCGATCCTTCCACCTCAACCTTCCAAGCAGCTGGAACTACAGGCATGTACCCCACGCCCGGCTAATTTTTTGATTTACTGAAGAGATGACGTCTCATCAAGTTGCCCAGACTGGTCTCAAACCCATGGGCCCAGGCAATCCTCTTGCCTCGGCCTCCCAAAGTGTTGGGATTATAGGTCTGAGCCACTGTGCCTGGCTAAAGTATAGTATTAAGAAAGTCAAAATAAAACCTACAGAATGGGAAAAAAAAACACTTGTAAATTACTAACAGAGCTTAATTGTGTGCTCCTAACATTCACACGCTGAAGCCCTAACCCAGTATTTCAGAATGTGACTATATTTGGAGATAGGGCCTTTGACAAGGCGTTCATGTTAAAATGAGGTCCTTAGGATGGGCCTTAATCCAATCTCACTGGTATCTCTATAAGGAGAGCAGATTAGGACACACACAAAGATATACCAGGAATGACTATACATGAAAGACACAGCAAGGAGGTGGCCATCTGCAAGCCAAGGAGAGAAGCCTCAGAAGAAACTAAATCCGTTGACATCTTTATTTTGGATTTCTAACCTCTAGAACAATGAGAAAATAAATTTATGTTAGCTTAAGTCACCTATTCTGTGGTATTTGTTATGGCAGCCCTAGCAAACCAATACTGCCATGTACCTAACAGGATCTTGTATCTAGTAAAACTATAAAAAATTCTTAAAACTCAAAACAAAGACAAGCAATCCAACTTAAAAATAGGCAAAGGATTAAACAGCATTTTTCCAAAGGAATATAAATGCCCAATACGCACATTAAAAATGTTCAATATTGTGCAAATCAAAATCAACTGAGATGCCACTTCACAACTGCTAGGATGACTACAATTAGAAAACAAAACAAAACAAAACAAAAGCAACAAGTGTGGGCAAGGAATGTGGAAGAACTGAAACTCTTTTACATTGCTAGTGGAAACATAAAGGGTGCAGCCAGTGTGAAATAATTTGGCAGTTTCTCAAAAAGTTAAACAGATTTTTCAATATGACCCAGCAATTTCACTCTTAGATATATATATATGAAAGAATTAAAAATAGATGTTCAGATAAAAATGTTGATAGCAGCATTACTCATAATAGCTAAAAGGCAGAAACAATGTAAATGCCTATCAGTCAATTAACATACAAACAAAATGTTGTATATCCACATAGTGGAATATCATCTAGCCATAAAAAAGAATCCATACTGCAACATTGATGAATCTCAAAAACATTATGCTACTGAAAATAAAACCAGACATAAAAGGTCACATAGCATATGATTCCATTGATATGAAATATCCAAAGTAAATCCACAGAGACAGGATGTAGGTTAATAAAGAGTTGCCAGAGGTAGGGAGAAAAGAGCAAGGAGAGAGTGGTTAATGCATACAGGATTTCCTTTTGGGGTGATGAGGATGTTTTGAAATTAGAAGTGACAGTGGTACAATACAATATACTAAACGCCATTGAATTTTACACTTTAAAACAGCAAGTTTTATGCTATATGAATTTCAACTCGACAAAAAACAAAGGCAGCAAATTCTAACAACATGAATTAATCTCACAAACAATGATATGTAAATGAAACAAGACACAAACGAATACACAATTGATTGTTCCATTTAAATGAAGCTTAGAAACAAGCAAAATTTCTGTTCTACATCAGGATAGTGGTGACTGTTGGGAGATCATTACTAGAAGGAGCCATTAAAAGGCTTCTGGGGTGCTAATAATGTTTTGTTTCTTTATCTGAGTGCTAATTACACAGGTCTGTTCATGTTTTGAAAATCTATTTACTTGTAGAGTTATGATATGCATACTTTTAATAATGTATGTTAAACTTCAGTATTTAAAACTTATCTAAATAAAGGCTGTGAGTTACCTGAAACTAGAGAGATTAATGTTGTGTGACATAGAATTGAAACATCATGTGAGTATTTGAAAAAAATTATCATTCTTACTTAGTCTTAAAAGTTATAAATGTATGATTTGCTCCAAATCACAGAAATAACAACTGTAGTAGTTTGAAAGAAAGATTTAGGGGAAGGTATGCATGTTTTCAGGGAAGGCTGGATGGCTTGCTCCCATAAGTATTCCTAGACTAACATTATCTAGGTGAACTCACCAAGGTCATCAGCCTCTTCCTTTGAACTGTAAGTTTAAATATTTGACTGAATGACTTAATGCTTTAGGTTTCATGGTCTTTAGAAACCATATCAAGCTGACAGAACTTAAAAGGGAGTGATATATCTACACTAGTGTCTCTTTTTAAAAATTTACTGTGTGAAATATAGCTCACAGGAGGGCATATCATTTGCCTCAACATTATTAGTACATTTTTTTCCTAGCAGAAGGACATTAAGAAAAACCAAATAATCCAAAAGCTTCTTGGAAAGTATGAAATCAGAGCTAGGGAAATTAATTACAGATCGATCCAACTTACAATGATTCAACTCATAATTTTTCAACTTTATAACAGTTGGAAAGTGATAGGCATTTAATAGAAACCATATTTCAAATTTTGATATATTCAACACTTTATTATAAAATATGCTTTGTGTTGGATTATTTTGCCTATGACAAAGGTGTTCTGATCATGTTTAAAATAGGCTAGGCTAAGCTATGACATTTGGTAGGTTAGGTATATTAATTTCATTTTTTACTTATAATTTTTACAACTTATGGGTTTATTGGGACATAATCCTATCATAAGTCAAGCAGCATCTATATATAATTCTAACTTCCTGTGGCATTAGGATCAAATAACATCAAATACCAAAACAGAAATTTACAGATAAAGGTACTATCTCTCCTGATGGGCAATGTCTTTGCCTTAGTAAATGTCTTTTTTCATGCTTCTTTGACTCACCAATCTATCTGAGTGATATGTTACACATAACCTTTATGGACATGTTGAAGATGTTGAAGACCGGCAAAATTGCAGCCTTGTAGTCTTTAATTCCAACCAATCTTAACTATTTTGTTTTGATATAATAGCTTTATCTCTTAGAATACATACCTCTGTTTCCCATCCAAGGCACAAACCATGTACCTTATGCCTTAGTACCAGGGCTAGGATTCTAAGGGCCATAGCTGAGTTACAAATACTGTTTACACAACCTGAGCAGGAGTGTGATAAACCATGATCAAGGGAACACAAAAAGTCAGACTGGAAATATCAAACTTATTTTCTCAATAACGAGGAATTTACAGGATGAAAAATTGTAAAATAGGAACCCCTCCCTTTGATTCCTGGGGGGGGGGATAACAACTCAAAGAATGCAAAATAGAGAGAAAAATTACATCTACTGAAATGTAGGAGATAATAAATGAAGATAATACTAAAACATGCCACTGAATCCCCTAAGTGAGAAAAGGGAAAGCTGGAAGCATGAGTGAGTTTCCACTACAATAGGGAACATCTCTTTTAATGTCTGACAATATCTTCCTTATGTTCCCCCTAGGTCCAAGTTATGTTTTCCAAGAAAAGTCAGAATGCAGTTTGAATAAGAGGTTGGAAGAGGAAACACTCCACTAAGCAGAGACATCTTTTTCCTTACTGGAACTAGCCTAGGAAAAAGTCAAAGAAGACAAAACCCTCTGGAGTCAGGGAAAGCCATTAAAACACCACATGCAGAGTAACAGACCATGGTATACTTCCCTTTGGTCTCAATTATTTAAGTGGGGTTTGTTGCTTATGAGACTTCTGCCTAGAGTAATTGGCTGAATTCCAAGGAAGAAAGGAGAAGGGCACTAAACACTGACCTTTGTGATTTCTGAGTTTTCCACACCGGCTATACACTGATCAACCTGGTTGTATAAATATAAACAATTGATAAAATCCTGCTGAAGATTTGGGGAAGGTTAAAGAACAAACACAAAATTTTAAATTAAATATTAGCAAATCAAATATAGGAACATACTTCAAGAATAATATGGCATGATGACGTTTAGACCAAGAGCACAAGAATGAGTCAATATGCTAATAATGTAAAATAATGTAATTCAACACACTGGTATGTCAAAAAAGAAAAAATATATATAATTCTGGTAGATTTTAAAAAAAAATTAATAAAATTCAGTATCTTCTTGACTCAGAAAAAGGTAACTTAAAAACAATACCTTTTCTGAATTTAATAAACAGAATTTATAAGAAGCAAACTGCAAAGATAAAGTTAAAACATGAAATCCATTTCTAATAAAGTCAGGAGGAAAAAGATTAGGATACCTCCTATTCCCATTATCATTAAACACTGTTCTGAAAGCTGTAGATAATTCAATACAAAAAGAAAAAGAGACAGATTCAATCAATGAGCATCAACTGTTTTATACCTTACCAATAATCAATTAGAAAATGTAATAGGAAAAAACTTTCCATTATCAACAACAGTTGTAAAATATCTATAAACCTGAGAAAACTTAACAATAAAGGAACAATAAATATATAAAGAACATAATAAAACTTAACTGGACATAAAGGAAGACAAATGAAGAAACATACTACACCCCTTGATGAGAAAACTCAATTCTGCAAAAATGTTAGTTATCCCTATATTAATCTATACATTTAATATAGCTCCTCTCAAAACCTGATGTGTTGTTAGAGTATATACAGTATATAGGATATATGAAATATTTGTTCTAAATTTTTCATGGAAGAAAAATTTAAGCGAATGGCCAAAAATATTTAACAAATACCACTGAGAGGGGACTTCCTGTATCAGATATAAAAACAACTACTACAGAAAACAGTCTATAACTGGCAGAAAAATAGACATCACTGGAACAGGACAGAGTAAGAACTTACAATAAGATGAATATAAGATTTCAAATCAGTGGGGAAAAGATAGGTTGTCCAATAAATGATGTTAGGAAAATCAACTACCCATTTGGAACAAAAACTAAATCCCTACCTCTAACTACAAACAAAAACAAAATCCAGATATATAGTAAAAATTTAAACATGAAAAAAATTACTAAACTACAATGTAGAAGGCTATTAATATAACTTAGAGTGGAAAGGGACTTTTGTTTTTTAATGTGATATAAAACCCAGATGTTCTAAAGGAAGAAACTGAGGGATCTGTACATATATTAAAAAAAAAAAAACATTAGAAAACTAAGTGGCAACATTCAACAACCCCTCCTTGTGCTAATGAGACTAATGTTCAAGGCCACTTATGAGAACATGTGGTATTCAGATCTTTGTTTCTGTGATATTTCACTTAGTATGATGGTCTCCAACTCCATCCAATTTTCTGTGAAGTCCATGATATTATTCTTTATGGCTGCATAATACTCCATCGTGTATATGTACCATATTCTCTTTATCCAGTCCACTTTCAATGGGTGTTTCATCATGAAAACTAGAAACTAAAACAACAAAGATGTGTTTGTTTACATACTAAATGGTTACAGACAGGAAAAGTGACAATTTTAAGAAAGAAATATGAATTCTACATTTTGGCAGGGGTCTAAATAAGTACAGCCTTTCTGGAAGGCAATTTGGTATTATCTACTTATATTTTAAATATGCAAACTTTTTGCCCAGAATTAACTTCCAGAAATATATCCAGCAAAAGTAACTAAAGAAGTGAACATATTTAAATGCACACATATGATAAAGAACAATGCTTGTAAGGAAAAATAGAAAACAGTCTAAAAGTTCATTAAGATCAAAATCCCAAAAACCCATACCATAGGAGACCTCATCAAACTGAAAAACTTCTGCAAAGCAAAAGAAACCATCAAGAGAGTGGGGAGACAGCCCACAGAATGGGAAAAAATATTTTCCAACTGTATATCTGACAAAGGCCCAACATCCAGGACCTACAAGGAACACAAATGTGTCAAAAGGAAAAAAACAAACAGCCCTACTAAAAAGTGGGCAAAAGATGTGAACAGACACTTCTCCAAAGACATATGAGCAGCCAACAGATAGATGAAAAAATGCTCAGACTCACTCAAAGAAATGCAAATCAAAACTACACTGAGATACCACCTAACTCCAGTTCAGATAGTCATCAGTAATAACAAAAACTGGATGCTGGAGAGAATGTAGAGAAAAGGGGACACTTCTACACTGTTGATGGGAGTGTGAATTAGTACAACCTCTGTGGAAAATGGTGTGGCAATTTCTAAAAGATCTAACAATCGGCTTTCCATATGACCCAGCAATCTCCCTTCTGGGAATATACCTAGAGGAACTAAAATCATTCTATAAAAAAGTTGGCTGTGCATACATGTTTATTGCAGCACTATTCACAATAGCAAAAAAAGTGGTATATATACATGATGGAATATTATGCAGCCATAAAGGAAAAATTATGAACTTTGCAGCAACCTGGATGGATATAGAGACTATAATACTCAGTGATCTATCACAGAAACAAAAAAACTGAGTATCACATGCTCTCACTCATATGCATACCCTGAACATTGACCATAATACTATAGGAAAGGGATTGGCAGTAGCAGAACACTTGGGGGGGTGGGGACAAAACATCAATAAGATTACCTGATCTCAAACCAGGTGAGGTGGGGACCAAAGAGAGGCTGAAACATAACCTGTACAGTGACTACTTATGTCCCTAATCCTGAATTGTACCCCACATCCTTATTACTAAAAAAGAGATTACTAAATGATATTTATACATTGAAATATTTTGCATATTGTAATATTATGTAAATAATAGAAATAATGAAGTAAATCCCTATTTACTGACTTGGAAAAATTATAACATGTCCTTCCCACTCTCCCTTTCCCTAGGAATTAAATATGGATACGGAAATTTTTTTTTGGTTTGTTTGTTTGTTTGTATACAGCATTTGCACTGCACTGTTCTAGTAAGGACAAGAATACATTTGTGTGTACAAACTATAAAATACAAGCTGCGTAATTTTGATGATTCTACATATACGTTAAACACTTATATTTGTATATAAAACTGGCATTGTATAATATAATGATGAATGATAAAATTCATGCTAGTAACTAAAAATTTTTTTTTTTTTTTTTTTTTACTTAGAACAGCATCAAATAGCAAATAAAAAACATCACAACCAGATGAGAGACTGTGGAAGAAAGGAGAAAATTTTGTATTTTAGTAACTTTAATGGCACTTTTTCCTGCTTTTTGATGAAGGAGTCCCACATTTTCATATTGAACAAGGAGCTCCACAATTATGAAGAAAGCCTGGCAGAGAAATGTAGACGGGGAGAACAGGAGGCCCATCCAGATACCACAGTTATTCAGAAGGGAGTCAGGGGTAGAATTCTGGACTCTGGGAGCAGGAACAATGATGGTTGTAATGATGATGATGGTGATAATCAAGATGTCCATGGTGATGGAGATGATGACAGTGATGATGATGACAGGGAAATGGCTTTTATCTTTGCTTTATACATTTCTGAAATTATTTTTTGTTTTCATAAGAAATATATGCCACTTCTAAATTTATAAGTGAAAATTTGGGAATAAAACGTAATATAAAGTTAAATTTAAAAGAAAAGATAGCTGGCAGAACGTGCATCCTGCGGTGGAGACGGTGGAGCCATGGCAGCCCTGCTTTAGCAAAGCCTCAATTTCTCAGCCAACTCATCTTTGACAAAACCTGCAGCAACAACCACTGGGGACAGGAGAACCTATTCAGTAAATGGTGTTGGGAAAACTGGCTGATCACATGCAGCTTGAAACAGGACCCCTACCTGTCACCATACACAAAAATTAACTCTAAATGGATCCAAGACCTAAAGATAAAACATCAAACGGCAAGAATCTTAGAAAATGCAGGAGACACCCTTATGGAAATTGGAACTGGCAACCAATTCCTGATCAAAACTCTAAGTGACCATACCTCAAGAAATAAGATAGACAAGTGGGACCTCATCAAACTAACGAGCTTCTGTGAAGCAAAAGAAACCATCAAGAGAGCAGGGAGATAGTCCACAGAATGGGAAAAAAATATTTGCCAACTGTATGTCTGACAAAGGCCTAACATCTAGGATCTACAAAGAACTTAACCGTGCCAAAAGGAAAAAAACAAACAGCCTCATTAAAAAGTGGGCACAAGACATGTATACCCATTTCTCAAAAGAAGATATATGGGCAGCCAACAGACACATAAAAAAGTGCTTTGCCTCACTAATCATCAGAGAAATGTAAATCAAAGCCACAATGAGATACCACCTAACCCCAGTAAGAATGGCCATCATTAAAACAAACAACAGATGTTGGCAAGGATACGGAGAAAAAGGAACACTTCTATGCTGCTGGTGGGAATGCAAACTAGTGCAACCTCTTTGGAAGACAGTGTGGCAGTTTCTGAAAGAACTAGAAATTGACCTTCCATATGACCCAGCAATCCTCCTATTGGGAATATATCTAGAGGAACTCAAATCATTCTACAAAAAAGATACCTGCACACACATGTTTCTTGCAGCTCTACTCACAATAGGAAAAACATGGAACCAACCATGCTGCCCACTGAAGCTGGACTGGATAAAAAAAATGTGGTACATATACATGATGGAATATTTTGCAGCCATAAAGAAGGACAAACATAGGGTCATTGCAGCAACTTGGATGAATTTAGAGTCTGTCATACTCAGTGGTCTATCACAGAAACAAAGAACAGAGTACCATATGTTTTCACTCATCAGTAGACCTTGAACAATTCTCATAATACTATAAGAAAGGTATTGGCAGTAGTGGGAAACTGCCAGGGGAAGGAGGGTCACACCTCATCAACAAGGGTACTTGCATAATGAACATTTGTATACCTAACCCTGATAGTACCCCACATCTTTAAAATAAAAAAATTAAATTAAAAAATAAAATAAAATAAAAGATAAAAACTGCATTTACAGTATATCACATTTTAAAAATGCATATATTAAAAATGCACCAAACTGGGGGAAAAACACCAAGTTACAGTAGTGGTTACTTCTAATTATAGGGTTTTTTTCTTATTTTCTTTATTATATTTTACATTTTAAATTTATTTTATAATTAGTTTATATTTATTTTATAATAATTATTTTAAAAGACTAAAGAGTAAGCATGCATTTGAAAAACTGCAGATCAAATGAAAGAGGTTACCTGCATGTGGATATTTTATGGCAGCTTTGTTCATAATAACCAAAACTAAAGCAGCCAAGATGTCCTTCAATAGGGGGATAAACAAATTGTGGCATACCAATAAAATGGAATTTTAATTTTTTTAGTTCCAGAATATTTTATAACATCTACTAGATCCCAAGTGTTTTATACTCATAGAATTCCTCATCGTTTTGTAGTTTTGAGGACATGGTAAACAAGGCAATTAGAAGCATGCATTGATGAAGTTAGCTCAATCTCATTTAACAAAATTCAGAAAGCTTTTGTTTAGACTGCATGATTATTCAGTGATGGATGCATTTAGCCATAATTTTACTTCATGTACTATGTACATTCTGTATCACTTTTGCTGATTCCAAATTATGTACATTCTTACATCTCCACATATGTACATTTGAACACTCATAAACATATAGGTACTAATAGTTGTATAGGTTGTCAGATATATTCTATTTGCCTCTCTAGATTGACTTTTCTCCCTTTCCATGTGATCTTTGCTCTAAGAGTCCAACCTGTATAAACGGTATCAATTAATTTGCCCCAAGTGGATAAAAACTGAAAGGACAGAAAAGACTGTAGTCAGAGTACTTTCTCACAGGTTCTAAAATAGAATGTTATTCAGTGATTAAAAAGAAATGAAGTAGGAAGCTACAAAAATACATTAATGATTTTTAACTGAAAGTCGGTAAGTGAAAGAATCTACTCCGAAGAGACAGCATACTGTATAATTTCAATTATATGACTTTCTGGGAAAGACAAAACTGTAGCCATGATTAAAAATTCAAGCCGGGCTCGGTGGCTCAGCCTGTAATCCCACGCCTTTGGAGGCTGAGGTGAGTGGATTGTTTGAGCCCGCGGGTTCAAGACCCACCTGGGCAATGAGACCTCATCTCTACAATAAATAAAAAAATCAGCCGGGCGTGGTAGCGCATGCCTGTAATTCCGGTTATTCGGAAGGCTGAGGCGGAAGGATCGCCAGAGCCCAGCAGGTCGAGGCTGCGGTGGCCGGGAGCGGCCGCTGCACTCCAGTCTGGGTGACTGAGTGAGACTCCAACTCAATAAAAAAAAGAAAACAAACAAAAAATTCAGTGGTTGCAAAGAGTTCAGAAGCTAGAATAGCTGAAGCACTAAGGATTTTTTAGGGCAGTGAAACTGTTCTATATGATAATGGTTGGTATATAACACTATGCATTTGTCAAAACCCATACAATTTTATATTACAAGGAGTGAATCTTTATATATATGGATTTTATAAAATCATTTAGGAGGGTAAGGGATCCTAGAGGTGGAATGCAGAATGTGACAAAACAATTTAACTGTATTAAAATGTATTAAACAACTTCACTGGAGGGCGTGGGAAGAAAGATGCTGACTTAGGTAACTTTGGAAATGAGTGGAGTATGTAAGACTAGGGGCAAAAGAAACTGTAAGTTCTTGACTTTATTTGATAAAGTTACTTTCCATGGGGGTACAGGTTAACAGTTCTGATATTTCTATACATATGTACTAGAATCGAACAATTAAGTAAATGGATGGCAGATGGTGAAGGCGAGGTTTATCACTGTTTCAGTGGAGAGGTTACCAAAAAGTAAGTGGAGGAAGCTTGAATGATCCATATAGATTAATAGACTAATGAATTTTGGCAATGGATTAGAATTGGAGATATCAGCAAGATCTCGTGTTTAACTTAATGTAGATACAGATGATTACATATAGAAGAAATATGCATAGAAATGTTTATAAACACAGGTAAAGATACCCATATACTTCCTTCCTAGGCTTTGAGGGCCTAGAATCAATAATGCCCAATAATAACAAACATACCTAGCACCCAGATTTTGGCTTCCAATGCAGTTCTACAATAAATGAAACCAGGGCTCTTAGAAGTGGGCCAAGAAATATGCAAGATGATCCAAAAGAATCGTGTAGTGCCAGAAAGTAAGGAAGTGCTCAAAAAAAATTTTTAAAAAAGAAACGGAGGTATGTCAAAAAGCCTTAGGAGTCAGCCAGAATAACACTCAATAGCCAAAGCTAGAAGAATTTGAGCAAATAACAACAAAAAAAGTAGTACTGGATTACAACCCACAGTAAAAAATAATATCCAGGATTCCATACCGATACAAATACATTATTTAATAAATAAATGGCAGTAGAGAGACAAATTTCTCATGAAGAATTCCAAATAAAGTATGTGGATACTTAAGGAAGTGAAGCATGGCTCTCCAAGTATGGGTTGCACATAGTAAATTTCTCCCAAATAGAACAGTATTGAAGTGGGGGAGAATAACTTCATAGTGGATAAAACTGATACTCTACGTCAAGGTAAGTGATCAAGGTCAACATCAACAGTAATATGTTATGCTGATAGTATGTATGTTTGATAGGATGTGTTAATAATGGTACTTTACTTCTATGTGGTCTTTCTCTCAAAACATCCATAACCCTAGTTTAATCATGAGAAAAATACCAGATAAATACCAATTAAGGGACATTCTACAGACTACCTGACCAGTATTCCTCAAATCTGTCAAAGTCATCAGAAACAAGAAATGTCTGAGAAGTCATCACAGTTGAAACGAACCTGAGATGTGATGATTAAATATAATGTGACACCCTGAATGGGATGCTGGAACAGGAAAAGTACATTAGGTAAAAACTAAGGAGGGCTAAATAAAGTATGAACTTAAGTTAATAGTAATGTATCAATATTACTTCATTAATTGCAACAAACATACCATAATAATGTAAGATGTCAAAAAATGGGTGTGGGATATATGGGATCTCTATACTGTTTTAATGCATTTAATGCATTTAAAACTATTTTGAAATGAAAAGTTTATTTAAAAATAAGTCAAAGGGGCTGAAGCCATCCAGATATAGTAATACACTCAGAAATACAAGCAAGGGTGAGAGTGAAGCAAGAAGACAATTTCCTAATGGATTCTGGTCACATGGTATGTGGTTCATGCAGGTCAAGTCTCATGCAAAAGGCAAATATCTATGGGGCAAATGTTTGAAGGTGATTCATCAGTATGAGTATGTAGAGGAAACCCTGATTCAGCTGGCAAAGCCAAAATCACACACACACACAGACACACACACACACACACACACACACACACACACACACACACACACTCACTTTCTCTCTCTTTTATACACATATTTGAGATTCAATGCACATTCCTTAAATAAAGAATCTGATGTGTGTTTCTGCCTGTCACTGATACCAGAATGCTCTTTTCCAGACCCTTTGGACTTAGAGGACAACTTAAAAAGAACATAAAGCTTAGTGACTCAGAATCTTAAAGTAATTGATTTGATATAGTAACACTCAGGTGTCATGTAAGACAAAGCATAAACTTTTAGCGCCAAAAAGATCACTATAACTAAAGAATTATAGATGTAATTAAAAAAATCCTCTGCCATCACATCTCACATTCCACTCTCAGTTTCAGCTTCCTTCCTCTCACCATATTAACTAACCACTATGAACGACAAGGGGTAGGGGAATTATTAGCGAAAAAAATAGTTCAGAGTACCCCCTGCAGCCTTCACCCTCCAACCAGAGTCCTCTGACATCAGACATTCCCTACTATTTTCTCCTCCCAAGCTCTCAGCACTTTGTGATATTCAGTTTAACATCTTGTAGTTTGGGTTCTTTTACCATGTATAACAAAATAAAATGATGAATTTACCTAGAGCTTATATGTCAAAAAATGTGTGCAGCCTATTCCTGAGTTGCTGTTTACTACACTAGAAAAAGCAGGATAAAAGTCTGTAACATGATCTCAACCTGCAACAACTCTGATCCCAGATAACATCTTCACAAAGAAGCTGAAAAGTCCATTGGGAGAATATTAGCCTTTCAGAGAATCTTGGAGGTATTCTAATCCAAAGTTCTACCTGCTGCATAAAACTGTTCTTGAACATTTCTGCCAAGTGGGCCTCTGCTGAAGTAGCTCCAGAAAGAAAGTATCTTCAATTAATTGTTAGAAAGTTCCTAACAGTAAGCCAAAATTCTGGCTTCTTTTAACATGTGAATTGACCTGCCCTCTATAAGCACTCCAGGTAAATGCTATTCCTCTTCTGCCTGATAGGCCTTTAATTATTTGAAGAAAATATTCACAAACTTGTCTTTAAAAGCATTATTGATTCTTTCAATAATTGTTTTGTGTCTGTTTGTAAACCACTCACCATTTTTGTCCCTTTCTAGGTTGTTTCCATCTTAATTGTGAAACTCTGGTATGATAGAAACCTCTCAACATAAACTATCAAGTAGGAATAAAACATTATGAAGGCCTTCCTTGTTCTAGACACTACGCTTTTATTAGTAGAGGCTAATATTTTATTACATGTGTATGCACTGTAACCTCACATGGCTAGCTCATGTTGAACTTATAGTAAATCAAACCAGTGTCTTCACATATATTATTGTAATAGACTTAATAACTGAATTTTTGATACAAGTACAGAACTTCACATCTGATTTTATACAATTTAATCCTGTTCTATTTGGTTATTTTTTTTTCTCAGCTTCTACGGACTGTTTGGATTTTGCTACTGACATTCAGTACATTTATTCTGCCTTCTAATTCTATATTATTTGCAATGGAATGGGCTTGCTATTTTCTTTCTAGTCATTGAAAAATAACTTCAATGGGATAGAGCTGAGGTTGAAAACTTCTGTCCACGTTGATTGGCACATTGCTGAACACTGTCAATTCAAATTACTAATTCATCTACTGCCCTGTCATTATCATCTAGTTCATGATACTTCATTTTAATCCTAAGGACATTTTGAGGAACTGTCAAATGCCTTGGTGAGGTACAAAATGTTTATTGCCTTCTTGTGATCTCTGGGAGGCAGTTCAACAAAGAGGCAGGCATCCTTGAGAGCAGCTGAAGCACAAATGGCCTATGTGATTGCCAATTTGGAGACATACCATATATATTAGGCCACCGTAAAAAGATGTATTGAAGGGCAGTTTCAAATACTAGCCACAGCTCAAAAATAATAAAGCCAAAGCTCTAAACTGCAGTTATTGATTTGTGACAGAGTTGAATCTCTCATGTGCATTTTTATGCAAGTTGTTCCAAGGTGAACAGCAGTAAAGAGGCATTTATTATCAAGAGCTTATGTGCGTTCTGAACAACACTCAGGAGGAAAATTAGTATGTAACTTACCATAAAATCTCTAAGATAGATAGACAGACAGACAGACCAATATAGTTTAATAGACTTAAGGAAAGGCCATATAATGTACTGGTTAAGAGAACACTCTAGAATCTCAAAACGGGGTTCAAATCTTGACTCTGTTACTTAATAGCAATATAACCTTGCAAAAATTACTTAATCTCATTTACCTTATGTCTTTATCTGCAACCTGGAGAAGATAACAATAGTGCTATTTTATAGGATTGTTATGACAATTAAACATAACAGTGAATATTTTAGCTAGTATTGTTTTTCCAACTTAACAAAGAAATTAATTTAGTCTGACAAGACAATCTTGTGAAACCCATGCTAGGGCTAAGTAATCATACTTTTATAACCATTGTTTTAATAATGAATTGTAGGCTGTTCTTGAATTACCTAGGGCTTGCTAATCTACCCATTTAGTCAAGAAGTATTGAATTTGGAAAGTTGTCTTAGGGGGCCCAATTCTGTGTTCAGATAATTTTATAAAGCTAAAGCTATATGCTTCAATGTATACCCATTTGAAAAATAATGTTGTCCTTGTACGTTGGGACAAACAGCTCCTTTTTCAAGGTTTTATTACACAAACTTTTGAGTTTGTTGATTTAGAGCAGCTTTTGCCAAAGGTGTTTACCTATCATCAAAGTGTCTAAAGCCTGGGCAAGCATGGGCATCACCTGATGAAGCTTGCTTTTTGGGGTGGCTTCAGTCTGATATCTGCTGAATCGTGTTTCTTTTTTCTATTTTTAGAAAACTGTGTTTACCCTAAGTCTCCTAACAGACTTTTGGGACAATAGTAGTATGAGAGCAAATTTTTAATACTTGCCCTCTTTCCCACAAATCAACAGAAATGACCACAGGGAAACAAAAATTGAGCAAAATCTGTATAAATAATGAGAACAGCAAAACTCTCAAGGTATTTCTGTAAGACTCAAATGGGGTCATATCGAAGGATATCATCAATCTGAGGAAGTTGTGATATCCTAACAAACTGAAAAAATATTGGCACAAATCCACTAATATCAGGTAGTTTTAAAAAACAAAGACTGGGACAGGCAATGGAAATGAATAGGATGAGATCCTCTTAAAAGTTGGGGGAACCCTGTGTAATATCCATTTTATTTAAGCCTCCTAGGATATTTTTAAAGCAAAATAATACTAAATTAGAAATTTCAAAATTGCCAAATAGTTTAAATTATTTACACATACTAAATTAAACTGTATGGCAAACCTTTCCCATCAGGTCTGACTCTGTGGTTGGAATCATCAATTCATTTGAGGATAATGTCAAAAGTCTGCATTTGAGTGTGAATGTGAGACACAGACCAAATGGATCTCCTGATACCCCAACCCCAATCCTGGGCTAGACCCTGACAGGAATTACTTCATTTGTTCCTATTTTGACATTAGAGGTCAACAATTTGGAGCAGGTTGTTCCCTTTCAGAGGGAGAGCTAGGCCACACCCAAACACAGGTGTCTCCTGATCATAGTTTTTCAACTAACACAGTAATCTCAATCTGATGCAAAAGTCCCTTTTAATGAACCAGTAGGGTTTCTTCCAATGTTGGATATCTGCTCCACCTGCCTCTCCCCACACACAGATAAAGAAAGTATATGATAACATGTAGTACTTGAAATAGAGACCAAGGCTGGGCTTGGTGGCTTATCATGTTATCCCAGTACTTTGGGAGGCCGACGTGAGTGGACTGCTTGAGCCCACGGGTTCAAGACCAGCCTGGGCAACCTGACAAGACCTTGTCTCTACAATAAATAAAAAAATTAGCTGGGCATAGTAGCGCACGCCTGTAGCTCCAGCTACTTGGAAGGCTGAGGTTGAAGCTGGGGTGGCTGTGAGTGTGCCACTACACTCCAGCCTGGGTGGCAGAGTGAGACTTCAACTCAAAAAAAAGAAGAAAAAAAAAAAGAAAAAAAAAGAGTAAATGAGAAAAGCTAATGTGGGGGTGAAGTAATTCCTGCTGGGTTTGCTCTTGGTTAAGGTAGCTTCCTCCTC
>NW_007067467.1:0-1114 GCF_000164805.1 Carlito syrichta
TAATTAACTTCTTGCCTTTACCCAGGAACTAACACTGGATGGTTCTGTCCTCATAGCAGTCACCAGTTCATGACCAAAATCCCAGTTTCAGTGCCTCTGCAGTATGGAAGAGAGGGAGTGAAAAAAAGAAAGGAAAGACATCACTATTCATCCCATGACTGCCATATCCCTGCACTGTGCTTCCACATAGGGTCTTCATTAATTGTCCCTACAACTCTGAAAGGTTGGTATTACTATGTCCCTTTTCCAGATGAGGGAACTGAGACTCAAAGACTTGGAATAATTTGTTCAAGTTCCAGCAAAAGGAGAAAAAGATGTCAGAATTGCAACTGAGTTCTGTCCTACTTCAGTGTGCATGGACTTTTCATGGAAGGTTTGTGAAAGCGACAACAAATCCTAAGGCTTTACTCTCAGCCTCCAGTAAATGCAGAGGGTTTTCAAAAAAACTTCTGGTAATAGCCTTGTTCTAAGGCATGCAGTGGAGTCTTAGAATGACACTTGGTTATGGGAAGAGAAGTAGCGATGGGAATAAGAGTAGGCCAGAGAAGAGAAAAACTGATGTGGTTTCACCATGATAGTGTCAGTGTGCCCAGGATTGTCTCACACCTGTGTGTGTTGTATTTCCCTGCCAAATAGGACACACCCCTCAAGATTTGGTTCAAATGCTACCTGACTCCTATATTATCCCCACTTCATATTCCCATCCCTGAATCTTCTTGGCTCAATTAAGAGGGTTTCATGTTCTTGACTGCCATTTCCAGACTGAATATATCTCTACCCTGAGATCTACCCTTGACCTACCCAGATCCAGAGATAGTTTCTAAGTGGTAGAAAGGATACTGAGCTAAGACACTCCCAGTCCCCATGCCAGAATCTAATCAGAGCATCAGCTTGTAGCTTCCCTTTCAGGAAGGCTTGAGAGACAGGTCCCAAGGGAACCTACCAAAGGTCATCTCAGAACAGTCAAAAACCATGTACATCCTGCAGGATAGACCCAATAGTATCCCAGACTATTAAACTGAGGTTTTTGGTCTTAGGATCCTTTTGTTATTACAATAATAATAATAATAATAATAATAATAATTAGAGATGGGCTCTCACTAAACAGGCTAGA
>NW_007067468.1:0-1113 GCF_000164805.1 Carlito syrichta
ACTGATATGGATGAAGACCAAGTCTAGAAAATGATTTTAATAGTTGCAGAGTTGCAAATCAATTAAGCACTCAAATCCTTCCGTTTCAGTCTCTTACAATAAAGAAAAGGTACTGATGGGAAAGAAGTGGGGCCCTGAGATATGAGATGGAGACATTTGTGCAGACATGGAAGAGACAGAATCTGAAGATTAAAATCCTCCTAAGCCTATAAGATGTTTATATTCTGCTTATTTTCATCGAATGAAAACCTTTCAGTGGCTGCACCTTGGGCAGTTGTCTCACAAGGAAATGCAACTTGCTTCAAGATCCACCTGCACTACTCCTCACTGCTTCCAAATTCATGAGGAGAGTTAAATGACAACAAAGTCAAGACTGCAAAGTACAGAATTTAAGCCTAGTGGAGACAGACTTTAAGCCCAAGGAGTCACAGAACTTCATTAACTTGTATCAGCAGGAGTCTGGGGAGCATGTATTTAAGTGGATTCTAAGTTTGTTAGGTAACTTAAGACTTGATTAAGCTGAATTTATTGAAATGGGTGTACAGCTGGGAGTTAGGATTTAATGTCATGGTTTGAGCACTTGGAAAGTGGCATTAATAATCAGCTAGGTTGGTCAATCTCAACAGTAAGTTACATTCAGAAAAATTGAAATGCCAGAACTTCCCTGGCATGCTATAGACAGAGGGAAAAGTCTAAATGCTAAAAGGCATGAAAAAACTAAAATAGATATAATACATGCAACTTGATCAGTCACTCCCCTAGGTGGGCCCAAAGGATACTTCCTTCTTTAAGGCATTAAAAAATGAATTAAACTGACTAATCCTAAAACCTCAAATGCCACTTTGGTTCACTAGTCAGAGTGTGCTTTATGGTAGCCAGGTAAAAGATGGAGTTTTGGTCTAAGTCTAGTGGGATCATGGATCCATTTTGTGGTTCCCAGTCTCAGAAAGGTATATTTGGAATAAATATACTTAGTAACTCAAAGAATCCTCATATTGGTTCCCTGACTCACAGAGTAAGGTATACCACGGCCAGGAGGGAGTACAAAGTAGCATGTAGAAAATCCTAGAACTGCCCTACCACAGTCCACCCCCCCTTGCCAAGCTAGTAACC
>NW_007067469.1:0-1112 GCF_000164805.1 Carlito syrichta
GGGCTCAGGCAATCCACTCACCTTGGCCTCCCAAAGGCACGGGATTACAGGCTGAGCCACGGAGCCCGGCAGCCCCCTATGGTTTTATAAGAATGTTTTAACTTATGCACAAATTTAAGTACATAATTACTCTGTACAATAAATAACACTTAACAAGTTAGAAAATTTTGATCAAATTGACCATAAGTGTATCTGAATTTTTTTCATGTATACATATTTACCAGCCAGAAATTATTTTTGGCAGAAAGGAAAAAAATATTATTTCAGTATAACTTATGTATATAAATAAATATAAATTTAATGTTATGATTAAATTAATAAAATTAAAATTTCCATAATCTGTAGTAGTTTTTTATATGTTTCATAATTTGAATTTTTATATTCTTGGCCATAAATTTTATTTTTCAATTTATATCTTAATTTATACATAATAGTTATACATGTTCATTAGTACAGTGTGATATTTTGATACATACACATAATGTATAAAAATCAGATCAGAAAAATTAGCATATTTATGTCCTCAAAATGGGAAGTTTGCAGCAAAACAAACAAAAAAACAAGAAAAGTAATCTTAAAACACATAGAAGAGAAAAAAAGAAAATCAATAAATTAGAAAACAAAAACAATGGAAAAAATCAATAAAACAAAAGCTTTCTTTTTATTTTTATAGAGTAGCAGTAAAACCAATAAACTTCTGACCAGAATTATTGTGAAACAAAATAGGGGATAGAAGAATGACTACTATCAGAGAAGAGAGATTAACATCACTATAAATGATGAAAATATATAAATGATATAAAGATACACTATGAACATATTTGTGCCTATAAATCTGAAAATTAGTGGACACATTCCTGAAAAAACACAAATTTCCAAAGCCCATTAGAAAATAAGTAACCCGGATGGTCCTATATTTATTAGACAAATGATGTTTAGTTAAAAACATGTCCTGTAAAGAAAATTGCTTGCTCTGAAGGCTTCACTGTTGAATTACAATATACATTTTAAGGAAGAAACAATATTGTTCTTCCCTTCCAGAACATTTATGAGGGATAAATAGTACTCAAACAATTCTTTGAATCCAATATTTGAATCTGATATAAAAACCA
>NW_007067470.1:0-1112 GCF_000164805.1 Carlito syrichta
ACTTGGAAGGCTGAGGCAGAAGGATTACCTGAGCTCAGCAGGTTGAGGCTACAGTGGCTGTGAGAGTGCCACTGCACTTCAGCCTGGGTGGCAGAGTGAGACTGATTAAAAAAAAAAGACATATTTTATACAACATTTGGTTTTTGGAAATATAATCCCAGAAGGGATGACTGGGTCTTTAAAGAAGCAGAACAAGGTTGGAAACAAGAACTGCTTGACAAGGATGCAGAATACAAACTTATCTAAAAATAATACCTACCTCTCTACTGCAATGCAAAAAAGGGGCACTCAATTGGTCATAGGCTAGGGGGACATTTTAAAAAATAAAAATAAATATAACCAGAATAACAAACTATATACTGAGGGAGAAAAATGGTTTAATTATATAGAACTGATTATAACAGGAACTTACCAACAGCTTATAAGTTTTCACCAAAGTGCCCCCAAATTACCTTAAATTATCTTCACTGTTTCTTGTAGACTCCTCAAAAGGCTGTTTCTTGTGATCTCCTTCCGGACAGTGGTAGAGATCATCACCAGGAGGGCTCATGGGATCTTGAGATTCCTTCAATAGTAAAATATGAAGCACACCCATGCAATGGACTTATTTGTGCTTACAAAAATGGATGAAGTACTGATATATGCTCCAAAGTAGATGAATCCTGAAAACATGCTAAGTGAAGAAACTAGATTCAGTGTTTAATGGCTGTGGGGCTTTCTTTGGGGGCAATAACAATGTTTTGGAGCTGGGTAGAAGTGGTAGTTGCATAGTACTGTGAAAGTACTAAATGTCACTGAATCATACACTTCAAAATGGTTAATTTCTGTATGTGGGTTTCATTACAATAAGAAATACGAAGCACATTTTATGTTTAAAGAGAAAAGCATCAGTATTTTAGTGTTTTACATAAGTATATTCTACTATTTGTATATACAACTCCAATTCCAAAAAACAACATTATTAAGATGAGGGGAAAGGAACAGAGAGAATTACTTATACTGATAGAAGATGAATTTTATTTTTATTTTTATTTTTTAGAGTTGGAGTCTTACTCTGTCGCCCAGACTGGAGTGCAGTGGCCGCTCCCGGCCACCACAGCCTCGACCTCCTG
>NW_007067471.1:0-2545 GCF_000164805.1 Carlito syrichta
GGGGGGCGGGGGGGACGGGGCGCCGCTGGTGACCGTGCGTGGGGGCCGGCTGCGGGGAGCCCGCCTGAAAGCCCCTGGGGGCCTCGTCTCTGCTTTTCTGGGCATTCCCTACGCGGAGCCACCCATGGGACCGCGTCGCTTTCTGCCACCGGAGCCCAAGCAGCCCTGGCCGGGGGTGCTGGACGCGACTGCCTTCCAGAGTGTCTGCTACCAATACGTGGACACCCTGTACCCGGGTTTTAAGGGCACCGAGATGTGGAACCCCAACCGGGAGCTGAGCGAGGACTGCCTCTACCTCAACGTGTGGACACCACACCCCCGGCCTGCGGCCCCCGCCCCCGTCCTCGTCTGGATCTATGGGGGTGGCTTCTACAGCGGGGCCTCCTCCCTGGACGTGTATGACGGCCGCTTCCTGGTCCAGGCTGAGGGGACTGTGCTGGTGTCCATGAACTACCGCGTGGGAGCCTTCGGCTTCCTGGCCCTGCCGGGCAGCCAGGAGGCCCCGGGCAACGTGGGCCTGCTGGATCAGAGGCTGGCACTGCAGTGGGTGCAGGAGAACGTGGCTGCCTTCGGCGGGGACCCTGCGTCAGTGACTCTGTTTGGGGAGAGCGCCGGGGCCGCCTCCGTGGGCATGCACCTGCTGTCCCCGCCTAGCCGGGGCCTCTTCCACAGGGCTGTGCTGCAGAGCGGCACACCCAACGGGCCCTGGGCCACCGTGGGCGTGGGAGAGGCCCGCCGCCGGGCCACGTTGTTGGCCCGCCTCGTGGGCTGTCCCCCGGGGGGCGCCGGTGGCAACGACACAGAGCTGGTGGCCTGCCTTCGGGCACGACCAGCACGAGACCTGGTAGACCACGAGTGGCACGTGCTGCCTCAGGAGAGCGTCTTCCGGTTCTCCTTCGTGCCTGTGGTGGACGGAGACTTCCTCAGCGACACGCCTGAGGCCCTCATCAGCGCCGGAGACTTCCACGGCTTGCAGGTGACTGGTGGCTGGTGGGGCGGAACTGGCTCCTCCGGGTCCCAAGGGCCCCGCCCCAGCCCCCGGCGACCCAGGCACGGGGGCTCTTCCAGACCCACTCCCGGGGGTTCAGGCTTCCGGGTCTCACGGCCACTTCCTGTCCCTGAGGGTTCCGACCCGGGGGGTGAGCGGGACACACGAGAAGGAGGAGCCGTGGGAACGTGTTCTCTCTCTCTCCATCCCTCGCCCAGCTCCATACTCTCTTCCTCCGTGGTTCTGGGTCTGTAACTGTTCATCTCTCTGGCTCTCTGTCTGTCCCTCTGTTTCTGTCTGCCTGTCTGTCTGTGCCCGTGCCTCCATTCCACGCCCCCCCCAGGTGCTGGTGGGTGTGGTGAGAGATGAGGGCTCCTATTTTCTGGTTTACGGGGCCCCAGGCTTCAGCAAAGACAACGAGTCTCTCATCAGCCGGGCCCAGTTCCTGGCCGGGGTGCGGGTCGGGGTCCCCCAGGTAAGTGACCTGGCAGCCGAGGCTGTGGTCCTGCATTACACAGACTGGCTCCATCCCGAGGACCCAGCGCGCCTGCGGGAGGCCCTGAGCAACGTGGTGGGCGACCACAACGTCGTGTGCCCCGTGGCCCAGCTGGCTGGGCGACTGGCCGCCCAGGGCGCCCGAGTCTACGCCTACGTCTTTGAGCACCGTGCCTCCACGATCCCCTGGCCCCTGTGGATGGGGGTGCCCCACGGCTACGAGATCGAGTTCACCTTTGGGCTCCCCCTGGACCCCTCGCTGAACTACACCGCCGAGGAGAGACTCTTTGCCCAGAGAGTGATGAGATACTGGGCCAACTTCGCCCGCACCGGGTCAGCAGGATGAGGGCTCCTGGTTTCCGGTTTTCGGGGCCCCAGGCTTCAGCACAGACCAGGGGTCTTTCATCAGCCGCGCTGAGGGGAGGAGGCCGGGGCGAGAGGCAAGGAGAGCAGACACGGAAAGGATGGGCAGGAGAGAGGCGGGAAGGGAGAGCCAGAGAGCGGCGAGTGCACAGAAGAGACAAAGGGGGAGAGAAGGGAAGAAGACAGGGAGCAGGCAGGCGGGGTGGGGGCCCCACAGACGCACCGAAGGCAAGGGGAAGGAGAGGTGGACAAGCAGAGACAGACAGGGCTTGGCCATAACGCACGGAGCAGCAGAGCTGGAGAAGTTGGACCGGTGGTGATTCACGAGTGTGACACGTTCCTTGTCTTTCACACACACCAGTTTACCTGGTGGGAGAAGGGGACAAAAAATCCAGCCTCAGTTGGGTGTTCAAGGAAAGCGTGATGTTTGTAGACACAGGTCCGGGCCTGCCTCCATACGGAAAGGCTCCATCAAGAAGTCCTAGCCAGCCGGGCTCGGTGGCTCAGCCTGTAATCCCGCGCCTCTGGGAGGCTGAGGTGAGTGGATGGCCTGAGCCCGCGGGTTCGAGACCCGCCTGGGCAGCGAGACCTCATCTCTACAATCAATCAAAAAATCAGCCGGGCGTGGTGGCGCGCGCCTGTAGTTCCGGCTACTCGGAAGGCTGCGGCGGAAGGATCGCCGGAGCCCGGCAGGTCGAG
>NW_007067471.1:2952-3812 GCF_000164805.1 Carlito syrichta
CGGGGGGAGGGCCCCACTCAGGGACCGCCGCCCCGCCGCCCCTCCCGCCGCTGGGCAGGGCGGGATCCGGGCGGAGGGTGGCCTCCCGCCCGTCTCAGGGACGCGCACGCCTTTGCCGCTCACGCCGAGTCAGCACTCGCAGCTGAAGTCGTCCTTTGGCGCCGGAGCCTGGTGCGGGGGGAGAGGGAGGACCGGGGCCGGACGGCACCCCGCGCTGGGGCTGTAACCGCCAACCTTCTCTGTCTCTTCTCTTCCCCCGCCAACCCACGTACCCCCGCTCTCCCCCCGCCCGCCTGCCGGCCATCTCTCCTCCCTCCCGCTGTCCTCTCCGGCCCCGCCTCTGCCCGCTGCTTCCCTCTCGTCTTCCGCCCTCGCCCGTCCTCCTGATCCGCCTTCCGCCGCGCCACGTGGCCCCCGCACTTCTCCACGTCTCCTCCCTGCACTCGCGCCCCCGTGTCCGTTCCCTGGCTTCCGTGTCGTCCTCCCCGCCTCTGCCGGGCGCCGGACGCAGACACGCTGGACGAGGCGGAGCGCCAGTGGAAGGCCGAGTTCCACCGCTGGAGCTCCTACATGGTGCACTGGAAGAACCAGTTCGACCACTACAGCAAGCAGGACCGCTGCTCCGACCTGTGACCCCGCCGGGACCCCCACGGCCCCGCCGCGCCCGGCCCCCCGCTGTATATACTATTTATTTAAGGGCTGGATGTGACGCCCACCGGCCCCCGAGCCCGCCCGCCTCGCCCCAGGGCTCCCCGTCCTCTGCATGTCTCGGGCTGAACTCCCTCCCCCGCGGTGCCTTCGCCCCTCCGGGCTGCCAATAAACTGTTACAGCCACGGGAGTGTGCGCGACTGCGGAGCGA
>NW_007067471.1:4370-16972 GCF_000164805.1 Carlito syrichta
TCCTCTCGGGCCACTACCTCTACTATCACTACGGCTGCGACGGGACGGACGACCGGGGCTGGGGCTGTGGCTACCGCACGCTGCAGACGCTGTGCTCGTGGCCCCGAGGCCGGCCCGCGGGCGTGCCCGGGCTGGCTGCAGTGCAGGCGGCCCTGGAGGACGTGGGCGACAAGCCCCCCGGGTTCTGCGGCTCGCGGAACTGGATCGGCTGTGTAGAAGCCAACCTTTGCCTCGCCCACTTCGAAGGGCCTGAGGGGCGCCTGTGCCACGTGCCCCGTGGCGCGGGACTTCGCGGGGAGCTGGAAAGGCTTTACTCCCACTTCGCAGAGGGCGGAGGCCCGGTAATGGTTGGGGGGGACGCCGATGCCCAATCCAAGGCCCTGCTGGGAGTCTGCGTCGGGCCAGACACCGAAGCCTACGTCCTGGTGTTGGACCCTCACTACTGGGGGGCTCCAAAAAGCCCCCGTGAACTGCAGGAGGCCGGGTGGGTGAGCTGGCGAGAGGTAAGCACAGCCTTCGACCCCAACTCCTTCTACAACCTGTGCTTTACCAGCCGTAACTCTGAAGAGCAGTAGCACGCCACGGACTGAGACTCGTCCCGTACATGTGCACCTGTTTTCTTCTCAAAGGTGTCCCGTAGAGCCTGTGGCCTTTGGCATCAATAATAAAGTGGCAAAACCCAGCTAACATGACCCCGACCAATGTTTGAGAGGATTTGGGAAGATACGTAACACAGAGGCCAGGTGTGGTGGCTGACGCCTGTAATCCCAACAATTAGGGAGGCCAAAGTAGGGTAGCTGAAGGCCAGGAGTTCAAAACAAGCCTGAGCAACATGGCAAGACCCCATCTCTACCAAAAAAAGTTTTTTAATTAAGTAAGCACGGTGGCATGCATCAAGTCCCAGCTACCAGGAAGGCTGAGGCAGGAGGATCACTTGAGCCCAGGAATTAGAGGTTACAGTGAACTAGGATCACACCACTGTACTCCAGCCTTGGGGAAATAGAGCAAGACCCTGTCCTTAAAAAAATGTGAGTATACATACATACACAAACATAAAACATACAGTGGGTCAAGGATCTCTGTGGAAGTGCTTTTACTGGCAGTAAGGCTGATCGTACAAAAAAATTCTCAGAGCTACATGGGAAAAGGCAGTCACAAGTATGGATGATGCAGGAGTGAGGAAAAGTGGACGGCTCAAAAGAAATCAACATCATCTGGGGCATCCAGGTCACGATATTCCACAATGGCCCTTGGGTCTCCACGAACCATCCTGAGATGAGGAAGGTAAAACAGGATGAGCTGGGGGTTCCTCAAAGAGCCTCTGAAGGAGGCAAGAAAACTGGACATCATAGCTCATTCTTACCTGTTCCGAGGTTTCCCAGGGTAACCACCCTGGCCTCGAAAGGCGTCATAGTTCCCTCGGCCAGCACCGTACGGGGCGTGGGGGTATGGAGGCCCTCCTGTGGGGACTGCAGGACGGACAGCACCAGCTATGAGAAAGATCAGTGGGGAGCTAAAGTGTGTCCTCAGCTGCATCCAGCTGAGGTTTTCATTCTCCTTGCCCCACATAACTACCAAGCCCTTTCATCTCCCTCCGGTACTTACCTCCATAGCCCAAAATCGGGGGCCGGGGCTGACCGTAGGGCATCAGGCCCTGGGGAGTCTGGTGCGGGTAGGGAATTCCCGGGGTCAGGCCTGGGGGGAGTACAACACGGACAGGAACATGAATTACTGCGGGGGGGGGGGGGGGAGGGGAGCAGTGTGTGCAGGGGTGACAACAGACTTCCAGGACTATGGCCTGGGGGTGAAGGGGAAAGTTCTCAGGGGATGACAGATTAATGAGAAAAAGCCTTCCCTGGATAGTCAAGGGAGAGGGGACCGGCAGACCCTCATGGATCGTATCTTACTCTGGGCAGGGCCAGGTGGCTGGGCCGGCTTGATCTCAGGCAGAGCTGGGCGCTTGGCATCAGTGAGGAAATTGTTAAAAAATGCCACTTCTTTCTTTACTTCCTCAATTTTCTCTGCATGCTTGTTGAAGATATGCTTGCGCACAAACTCAGGACCCTGGGTGGAGAAGGAAAAGGGTCAGGACAGGGCAAGTAATGTGGGTCCCTCACTCCTAGGCCCAACCTGGAAGGATCACCAGCCTCTGTGCCAGTCCAGTGAGCAGTGCCCGCCCCTGATTCCGCAGGCCTTCGGGGGCCTTCCTGCCTCACTCAAGCCCACCTCCCACCATTCTAGAACACCAGTTCTCTAACATCCCAGACCTTGAATTTCTTGCCACTGAGAGGACAAAGCCACTTATCCTTGCCCAGTTCCTGGGTGTTAGAGGTAACAAACTTTTCCACTTCCTGCTCAGGATCTTTGCGACCCATCTTCTGGGCCTCTTCCTCTGAGAGAGACTCCCGCACACTGAGCAGTGGAGTCAGCTTCTCTTCAAACGTCTTCTGCCACTCCAGCACTGTGGTTTGGGAACAGAGAAAGGAGGGCTGGAGCAGGGAGTCCAGCCCCAAGCACCAGCAGGAGAGTGGGAGGGGCCTGGAGGAGGGAAGGAGGCCCACGGCAGTCTGGGCAAAGGGACTCTAGGCCACTCGGCAATGGGGAGCCGCAGCTCACCTTCTCCGTGGCTGATGCGGTTGGGTGGCATGGGCCCCCGAACGTGGATGATGCCACAGCGGTTAGGCATTTCGTCCTCATTGGGGTACTCGCAGGTGTTGTAATAATCCAGGGAGTGCACGATACGCAAGTAGAGGAGAAGCTTGTCCAAGACCTAGGGCAAAGCAGCAGCCCTCAGCTCCCCACTCTTCCCCTTGCCTGCGCCAGGCTCCCTGCGCCCCACGCGCGGCCGCAGCAGCACCTTGACGAGCTTCTCGTCCCGCTCCACGCTGATCTCTGCCGGGTTCCCTTCCTTGGGAGGCTCCTCGGGGGGGGCCCCCCCACTGCTCCCCAGCAGCTCCTCCTCCTCGGCACTCACTTCCTCGATCAGGTAGTCAGTGATATTCTTCAGGATGGGGTTCTGCGAGGGCAGACTCTGGCGGGGGGAGAGAGCCAAGTGAGACAGGGAAAGCCCTTCGGCTCACCTTCGTGGGGTGAGCTTCCACGTTTGCAAAGGCAACACAAGGGCAAGGAGTTTGAGGCTCATCTGGCACAACTGTCCCTCGCCCCCTCAGCCTTTGTCTCGGCTTTGCCGTTGTTCTGCCCCAGCCCACCAACAGTCACTGCCACCCATCTGTATTCTGCTGGAAGCTGGAGGCGGTGCTACCAGGACAAAGAGGGCCGGGTGAGGAAGGGGGTGGATGGGCACCCAGGGTCGGGACTACAGACTGGTGAGGCGTGAGGCGCCCACAGAGGGGGTGTGGCTGCTTTGGAGAGGTCCCACAGGGAGTCACTGACTGTCGGCAGGGGAGGAGTCCCGGGCTCCGAAGCCCAGAGCTGGGTCCTGTCGTCCAGCGTGTGGATCAGCTTGGCCGCCAGCTTGATGTCATTGCGCACGATCTGCTTGTGCTGGGTGATGCCATTGATGTTGCGGACGCGGCGGGTCAGGTCTCTGTTCACACCCGGGCTGAGCTCGCACTCCCGGAGCTGGAGGGAGCACGTGGTCAGAAAGCTCGGTTACCGAGCTGAGAAGAGCAGCAGCGGCTCCATGACCAGCCCCCCCCCCCGCCCCGAGAGCCCAGGACTGACTAGACTGCGAACTCCCTGAGGACGGGGACCAGCGTCAGATACGCCTCGTCCATGGTGACAGCCCCAGAGCCTGGCCCAGACACAAGACCAGACAAGGCGAGCAGGTTGAACGGATACAAAAGGTGGCGGAATGAATGAAGCAGAGAGTGAACAAGGAGGTCAGAGGTGACGTGGGGCCTGGGAAACCACACTTTCTCTCCCCAGACAGTCCCACAGCCGGCACTCACTCGGATATTCTGCAGGTTCCAGCAGATCTCTTTAATGTTAACACTGCGGTCAAAGGTCACCCAGCCACGACGGAAAAACCTACCCAAGAAAGAAAATGTCAGCATAGCTGGGGTGAAGGCCATTAACCTTTCCCTCCATATTTCCTCCAAGATATCTAGTTCCTCACCTCCTTTCTGGCTGGGGCTCTGACAGTGCCACACGCATAAAGCCTGGGTATCTTTTACAAAGCTGCAAGAAGCAGAGAAACAGAAACCCCGTTTAATGTCTCAAGAATTTGCTTCTTCCTCTAATCCTCATTGTCCCCAGAACCCTGGGGAACTGCCTTTAAATCCTTCCCATCCTTGGGCAAGAAATAACCAGTAAAGGGCTTAAGAAGCCGGGCATAGTGGCTCACGCCTATAATCCCAGCACTTTGGGGAGTGGAGGCAAGAGGACTGCCTGAGTCCAGGAGTTGAACACCAGCCTGGGCAACTTGACAAGACCTCATCTACAATAAACAAAAAAGCTGGGTGTGGTGGCGCGAACCTGTAGTTCCAGATACTTGGAAAGCTGAGGCAGAAGAATGACCAAACCCAGAAAGTCAAGGCTGCGGTGGCCGTGAGCATGCCACTGCACTCCAGCCTAGGCAGCAAAGTGAGACTGACTCCAAAAGGGAGGGGGGCCTAAGAATGCCAGCACCTTAAAGCTCACGGCACAAGAACCAGCTTCAGAGGACATGGCCCCCGGGGAGGGAGGCCGCCATACTATATGGAGGGATATCGGTCAAGGCAGTGCCAGACGGCCTTCTCTCCACCCCTCGACCGCGAACACAGAGCCTGGAATCAGCCCTGCCCCGATTCCGTCTCCCCCACTCACAGAAATGATCTCAGCCCTGGAGATGTTGGGCGCGATGTTGCGCATGAAGAGAGAGCAAGTCTTATGCAGGGGTCGGGGCTTACACTCCAGCCCTGCCGCGTCCTTAGGCTTCTCCCTCTCCTCCTCTTTGGGCTTCTCCTTTTCCTTGAGTGCTTCGGCTGTGCAGGACGTTGGTAGGAGTTGGTGAGTTTTTGTCATTGATTTTGGTAGGAAGAATAAAGAAGCTGTCGCTGCCTCCCCAGCAGGCTTCCCCAAAAAGCCACCCTCCCATCGGCTTCCCAACCTCTCACCCGCCCCCACAGCGTGGGAAGAGAACAGACTGGAAGCGGGAAGAGACCCACCCGGCTCCTCCTTCTCCTCCTCGGCCTGGCCGCTCTCCGACTCCGACTCCGACTCCGACACACTGCCTTCATCAAAGCTGTCGTCGCCGCTGTGCTTCCGATTCCGCTTCTTGCCGCTCTGTGACAGCCACAGCAGAGGGGGAGTCGGAAGACCGGGACCCCAGCCCTGACACACTGACCCCATGCGAGAGATGGCTTACCTTTTTGGCTTCCTTCTCGGCGTCTTCTTTCTTCTCCTCCTTGTCCCCATCGCCCTCAGATTTCTTAGCTTTGTCACCGTTAGCACTGCCGCTTTCAGCCTGCAGACAGGACCACGAATGAGTGTGTCAGCCTCCCCTCCAGCCTTTATCAGCGGACCCCCCCCACGCTCCACAGCAGAGCCCGAGGCTTGCGCTTCCCTCCACCCCACCCAGGACACAGCCGTCTAACTTCGGCTTCTGCGGATGCCCCGCTATCCAAGAGGCTCCATTCTCCTTCCTGCAAACCCCGGCAGCACTCGAAGGCCGCGCGGCCCGGACCTGTCCGTCGTCGCCTTTCCCGTCGTCCTTGTCGCCGGCCTTGCGCTCCCCGTCCCCCGGGCCTGGCCCGGCTCGGCCCTCCTCTTTCTTGCTGGGCTCCCCAGGCTTTCCTGCCTGTTCTTCCTCCTCCTCCTGCTCCAGGATGCGCAGATCATTCTCTGTACCGCCTTCCATCTTAATCACAGCTACCAACAGAGGAAGCAGAAGGCACAGCCTAAGAGCCCTGGCTCCTGTCAACCTATTTCTATTTTCCAGTCTCCCAGTTTCCAAGATCCTGGTCACGAGACACCCCAACTCCCACAGGGGCAAGATGCCTGACATCCCTCCAAATCCACACACCTGCATCCAGCATCTTGACTATGGCATCAGCTTTGTCTATGTCCAGGAGAAGATTATCAAACCAGCCGGTCTCCATGAGGGACAGGAATACCCTCAGTCGGTTTTGCAGAGCCCCCCGGGCCTCTTGCCGACGCTTCCCCACCTCATCTGGGTGGTACTTAGACCGAAACCTGGAAGGAAGGGGGGGGAGACAAAACAGTCACTGGAGGCTAGGACCAGGATGTGGGGAGGGGTCCAGAAAAGGTCAGGGCATAGCTCCCATCCTCTCACACCCACAAAAGGCCATAAAAACAGAGATTCGGGGATAGAGGTGCACTAGAACCACCCAACATCCCAAAAGGAATCAGAGGTTGTGCTCTTGAGAAGCTTTGGGAGAGAATCAGTAACTAAGAGCTCTGGATTTGGGAATGCCAATGACTACAGGGGGAGGCCAGGGTTGGAGAGGCAGATTTATTATCCTAAGTCTCTGGGAAAGACTCATGTAAAAAAAATTAGCTTCCCAAAGCTTCAGAGAGGAAGGCTCAGGACAAAGAAGCCCTGAAGAACCTCCCTCTCCTAGCCAACCCCAAACTGCAGTCATTAAAGGAACTGCTCCCGCCAACTCCCTCCACCCCTAGGTGGAAGACAGAGGGAAACCTGAAACGCACCAGATAGAAAAAGCCAAAAGACGCCTTTCTGTCCCCTTGGGAAGAGAAGCAAGATGGCAGAGGGACAGGGAGAGAACAGAGGGAGAAACTGAAGTGCCCTTACAGCTTTAGATACTGCCCACAGGGATAGAGAAAGGAGAGGGCTGGAGGATTAGGGAGGAGCATGAAAAACAGAATATTTCAAAGAGGACCTCAGGGGAATAAAAACAAAAACACAAAAAATTGGGAATATGAGAAAAAGGAGAAAGGGAGGAAGGGGAAGACTCAGAAAGTCCCACAAATCAAAAACAAAAGGAAAAACTAGGGACTAGAGAAACGTAAAACAGACCGACAAAAACAGAGGAAGGAAGTGTTAGGGAGGGAGCAAGAACGAGGACCGAGAAAGAATGACAGACACATAAAGATGAAGACAAGACAGACAGAGCAATTAGAGAGGGGACGGCAAGGACAGAACAGAACCACGAGTGGAGCGTGAGAGGAAGGAAAGCCGCGGGCATCACCTCCAGGATCTTTACCTTGGCCGCTTGGTCAAACAGAGCTCAAGACTTAACTAGCGGCGCCCAGGGCCCATGCTGGTTGGTGGGCCACCGGCTGGCTCCTGGCTGGGGCGCCCGGCCCGGGTGCCCCACCCCCGCGGGACTCCGCGGTGGGGGCCCTGACTGACTAGCTGCCTGAGCAATCACATTCAGCTAAACCGCTGCATTGTGCACAGCAGTGCCCTGCCTGTCTGCCTGGCCGGGGCAGCGCGGCTCAGCCCAGGGCTCATGTTTGGGCTGGGTATGGTGGGGGTGGAGGTGGGTTTGCTCCGAGCTCCGACGATGAGCGGGTGTAGTTCCCAGTTCTGGCTCTTTTCAAGGAGGAGGAGCAGAAAGAGGATGAGGAGGAGGAGGAGCAGGAAGGGGGGAAAAGATGGTTGATTAAAATTAAAACATCCACATAAGAAAAAAAATTAAATTCTTTTCTGTCAACGACTCTGAGATCTTTGCTTTTCTTGTCTGGATTCACTCGTCGCTTTTGGGAGGACGCCACAGCCACACAGGGTCCTGGCGATCAGGGATGACAACGACCCAATAGCAGCAAGTGGGAAGCAGTCTGTCTGCTGCCCCAAGGGGTCAGGTGGCTCTGGCCAGCCGCCTGGAGGCGTCCCACTTTCTGAGGACAGTGGAGAAGGGAGATGAAACGGGGGCCATGGAAGCTGTGAATGAGGGGGAGATCCCAGCAGCCAGTGCTGTCATACTTCCCGTCCCCCACCCCAGAAGTTCCAGCCTGGGGAGGAGGGAAGCACAGGACTGCAGCTCCACTGGCGGGCCAGGGGGTCATGCCAGGGAAGGGAACAGGGAAGCAGGGGTACTTACCACTCCTCATCTTTATGAGCCAAGAAGAAATCCTGCATCTGCTGCCTCCGGAAATCCAACTTATAGTCGTTGTAGCGCTTGACTGCCTCCGTCTCGTCCACTGAGTCATCCAAGGAGAGGAGAAACTCCTTGAAGGTCTTCATCACGGGCGGGGGCACACCCAGGTCGATCTCTGCGATGCTGCCCAGCCTGAAGGGGGCCCGGTCAGGAAGTCTTGGTTGTGGGGGAAGAGGGCGGGGGAGTGGGGGGGCCAAGGTAGCCAGCTGCCCCTTCCTTCACCCACCATGAACACCACCCCAAGCACCAACTGCTGCCACCCCACGGTCGGCCCTCGGAGCGGCCTGCCCACTCCCTGGCTCCAGCCACGGCCCCCAGCAGCCCCAAGCCGACCAAGAACCCCAGGTCTTTACCTGGCCTGGATGGGCAGTACATGATGCTGCATGATGTGGACGTCCGGGTGGCCCCAGGGCTGAGGGGGGCCGTAAGTTGGGCCCCCACCCCCCCCAGCATAGGGCATCTCATAGCCACTGTGGTATGGGTCAGAGCTGTGCTCATCCCTGAGGGTGGGGACACAAGAGTCAGACAGGGACGAGAATCGTCGCTCCAGG
This sequence comes from Carlito syrichta, assembly GCF_000164805.1. Taxonomy (NCBI): domain Eukaryota; kingdom Metazoa; phylum Chordata; class Mammalia; order Primates; family Tarsiidae; genus Carlito; species Carlito syrichta. Next base: position 12,946 of record NW_007067471.1, read on the forward strand.
GCCCGAAGGAGAAGGGGGCGGGGCAGACACAGAACGGGGGTGAGAGACCCCAGGCTTTACAGAGACAGAGAAACGACGAGTGTGGGGGGAGGAAGGAAAGCGGACCGACCAAGTTTCTGGGAGGGGGGAGGGGAGAGTGCTGAGGTCCAGGCGGAACGGAGGCCGAGGGGAGGAGAACCGTGGCCATCTCACCAGTCTCGCCTCATGCGCTTCTGGGGGGGGCTGAGTTCATGGCGCGGGGGGGAAAAGCGCTCTCGCCGATTCCGGTCGTAGTCACGATATTCACCCCGACTGCGGCGCTCACGACCGCGGTCCCACTCTCTGGAGATGAGGTCAAATAACAGTCAATTAAGAAGATACAGATGCACAGCACTTTGGGAGGCTGAGGCGAAAGGACGCCTGAGTCTGGGGAGTCGAGACCAGCCTGGGCAATTTGGTGAGACTTCATCTCTACGATAAATCACAAGAAATTAGCCGGGCATAGTAGCACGCAGCTGTAGTTCCAGCTTCTTGGAAGGCTGAGGCGGAAGGATCGCCCGAGCCCAGCAGGTTGAGGTTGCAGTGGCCATGAGTGTGCCACTGCACTCCAGCCTGGGTGACGGAGTGAGACTCCGACTCAAAAAAAAAAAAAAGAACAATCCCCTAATAGAGGATCACGTCAGTCCAGGAGTTTGAGCCTGCAGTGAGCTATGACTGTGCCACTGCACTCCCAGTCTGAGCAACGGCACAACCCGATCTTTAAAAAAAAAGATGAAATATAAATAAAGTTTAAATAAAGCCCTACTAAAAGTCCACTGGCACCTCAAACTCACCCTGTCAAAACTGAAGCCACGGGTTCCACCACCACACGTCCTAATGCTTCACCTTCCTCCCGGCACCACTGCCGCATCAACACACCCCCATTTCTACCCAGTTGTCGAGCGTTTGCTGTCCTGCTAGTCATCTTGCCTCGAAGCCCATCAAATCCGTCCCCTTCTTTGCCATCCCCACAAACTCTACCCTAGTCCTCGTCATTTTTCCTGGAACTGCCACAATGATTGTTCTCCTTTGTCTCCCCCTTTATTGCCAAGGTAACCTTTCTCCAGCACAAATCCAATCATGCCACTCCCTTGCTTAAATACCAACAAACACTGTCAAACCTCTAGCTTTTGGCTGTCATTCCAGCATCTCCACTAGCCACCAGCCACCCCCACCTTAACAAAAACAAAAAGCCTTTTGCTCTAACCCCGTAGTTTTCTTTTCTTTTCTTTCTTTTCTTTTTTTTTTTTGAGTTGGAGTCTCACTCTGTTGCCCAAACTGGAGTGCAGTGGCCACTCCCAGCCACCGCAGCCTTGATCTGCTGGGCTCTGGCGACCCTTCCACCTCAGCCTTCCGAGTAGCCAGGACTACAGGCGCGCGCTACCACGCCCAGCTAATTTTTTTGACTTATTGTAGAGATGAGGGCTCACCAAGTTGCCCAGGCGGGTCTCAAACCCGCGGGCTCAGGCAATTCACTCAACTTGGCCTCCCAAAGCGCAGGATTACAGGCTGAGCCACCGAGCCCAGCTTTCTTTTCTTTTAAATCAGGGAGTCACAGTCACCCAGGATGGAGTACACTGGTGTGATCACAGATCACAAGATCACTACATCCTTGACCTCCTGGACTCAGACAATCCTTCCATCTCAGCCTCCCAATGGGCGAACACCACCACACCCAGTTCACTTTTTAATTTTTTATAGTTTCACTATGTTGCCTAGGCTGGTCTCAAACTCCTAGGCTCAAGTAATCCTCCCGCCTTGGCCTCCCAAAGTGCTGGGATTACAAGTGTGAGCCATCACACCTAGCCCTGCTCTAATCCAGTGGTTTTCAAAGTTTTTGGTTTCAGGACCCCGTTTATACTCTTAAAAATTACTGGGGACACCAAAGAGTTTTTGCTTATGTAAGTTATATCTATCAATACTATATTCGGAATTAAAACAAAACTTTCAATACGTATTACATTTAAAATTATACATTAACATAAATTACATGTTTTTATGAAAAGTGACTATTTTCCAAAAAATTTTGGTGAGAAAAGTAGCACTGTTTTTACGCTTACAAATCTCTTCAAGGTCTGGCTTTATGGAGATAGCTTCTACGATCTCAATCTGTTGAGATACATTGTTTTGGTTGAAGATACAAAGAAAATCTAGCTTCACGCTAATATGTAATTGGAAAAGGAAGTATCTTTTCAGATACCTGTGACACCCTTTGATACTACCCAACAAGAGGTAAGTACTTTTTTGTTTTTCCTCATGCTATCTTGTCAAAGGAGGAGGTAGTTTCTTAAAGGTTAGCTGGAATGTTCAATCTGAAACAGCATCTGTGAACATTCTGTTCTCTGCTACTTTGAAATCCACTGTTGTATCTTACTTTTTGAATGGCTCTTGATGTGTCTCATACGGTATCAAAATATCACATTCATCAGCATTGCTACCTGTCTCATCAGAAAACTTACTAGAAAGCTGCCCAGCTCACAATGGTAGACAAAGGTTCCCAAAATTTTTGTTTTCACTGGAAAGTTCCACCTCAACATTGGCAACAAATACTGACAGCTTTAGAGGATGTCTGCCAAACACCCAAGCATGAACAACCACCATTTGACATTCACTCAAGTAAAAACAGCATTCCCTGTAAAAATCTTCTAGAACAGTTCAAACTCAATCCCACAGGTGCTCCTGTAAGGTAGCCACGGAACTTCTGTACGCAATAAAAGTGCTTCAGGCGTACACCCCTGCCATCACTTGTATTGAAAAGGCTGTAAAGTCAAGAGTCCAACTTAATAAAATTAACCAAATGTATGTAACTGATACCTACAGAACACTCCACCCCCTCCCCCCCAAAAAGTAAAATTTCTTACTGCTTCATCAAGGACAGCAAGTGCAGTCAGGGCTTTTAACTCTGGTGTCACTGTCCTGATTTGGGCTAAAGCACGTTTTACCCACCATTGCTATAACACCGTCAGTGCAAATGCCAGTACAGTGAAGATGGCAATAATATCTAACCACAACTGTGAAAAATAATCAGCCTCACGGACCTAGGAAGTCTAGGGAGGGTCTGTGAACGTTTTGAGAACTATGACTCTTTTTTCCTTTTCTGAGTTGGAGTCGCACTGTCACCCAGGCTGGAGTGCAGGGACACAAGGCCACCGCAGCTTCAACCTGCTGGGCTCAGGTGATTCTTCTGCCTCAGCCTTCCAAGTGGCTGGAACCACAGGCATGTGCTACCATGCTCAACTAATGTTTTGATTTATTGTAGAAACCAGGTCTCGCCATGTTGCTGGGGCTGGTCTCCAACCCCCGAGCTCAGGCCATCCTCTCGCCTCCACCTCCCAAAGTGTTGGGATTACAGGCTGGAGCCACCAAGCCTGGCTGGGAACCACGATTCTACATGAACTAGAATATGTGCTGCTTTCAGCACACCGCGTTAAGTCCACAACTTCACGTTTTTCACAGCACCGTGTCTGGGGAATGCCCAGTCATCTTCCCAAGTCTGTCACTTTCCTGTAGCTCCTGACACACCCCCAGCACTGCTCCCCTCCCTTGAAGATCTGTTCCCACTGATCTCTTACCTACACCCACTTACAGGACACACCAAGGCCATTCTGCCCCCGCACGCCGAGCCCACGTTTTCAGGGCAATAACCGTTAATCCCATCGTCCACTAACCCAATCAGCACCACCCAAACGGCCGACACCCCAGACAAGAAACTTAATCAAATGATGTCAGGGAACTGATCCGACAACCTCTCCGGCCGAGTTCAAGTCTGCACTCCTTTTCCCCGAAGCAACCGCTTTAAGATCCAACTCAGAAACAACAAGACGCCCGTCTTCGGGGCCCGCATACACACAGCGCCTTTCCACACTCACACTCCCGGCTCGACGGCTCTGGTCTCCAGGACGTTCCCAAACCCAGGCCGTAGCTGGGCCTGGCCAGCAAGCTGAGCCCCAGGAAACTGCCCAGCGAGCAGCTTCACGGGGCCCGCCCTAGTAAGACCCCGAGTGGACAC
>NW_007067472.1:0-1983 GCF_000164805.1 Carlito syrichta
CCTGGAGAGCGCCCTGAGTCCGCCGGCCCCACGGGCTGGCCTGGGGGGACCGCGACGGCGCGAACTTGCAGAGGGGCCGCCGCCTCCCGCCTGGCTCGGGGCTGCGAGCCCCCACGCGGCTGACGGTGCGCTGTCTTCGCAGATGGGGGCCGCCCCAGGACCCTCACCCACCCCACCCCAGTCACCCTGAGGCACGTGGCCTGGGAGCTGCACCTCTTGGCCGCTGCCTGGGACGTTGACCTTCCGGAGGGCCATGGAGGCTGGCGGGGAGAAGGGCGCCACTTGACCGCCTGGGCCTGGACGCCTTCTCACTGGCGCTCACACTCCGGTAACTTTGCAGTGCTCATGGTGAGTACCTGCCCCTGGGGGACCGCCTCGGTGCAGCCCTGCCAGCCAGGGCCGGGCGACTCGGAGGGCCGCTGCCCGGCTCCCGGAGTCCGGGCCGGGAAAGTTGTGAAGCCGTTAGTTAGCCAGTGGCTAGCCCAGGCTCGGTGCTGGGGTGGGACACCCTGCCAGGGTGGGGCGAGGGCTGCAGGGTCTCGCGGCGCCCGGGCCGGGGCTGCCTGTCTCCCTTCTGCCGGCCCACTCGGCGTTGATCATACTAATTAGTTGCAGGCATGCAGCAATGTCGATCCTTTCATCAGTGGAGGTGACCCTCATCCCGGGTGGCTGGCACAGCACTCTGTGGAAACCTTCTCTGACCCTGGACTGGGGTCCCTGCCACTCGGTGCCCCTCTGTCCCCTCCCAAGACCCTTTCCACGACATCATGCCAGCCCCCCCATCAGAAAGTTGACAGAACAGCAGCAGGGACAGACGTGGGTGGGCTTCGGCGGCGAAGCCTGCGGCGGGTGAAGGCGGCCGCACGGATGACAAACACGGGAAGGGTGTCCCTCTGGCCAGGAAGGGGTTCGGCCACGGCCAGGCCAAAGCAGCAAGGGGGACCCACCACAGGGCTCGTCCGAAGGCTCCTGCCAGCTTTCCCTGTGGCTGCTGCTGGCCTGGAATCCGGAAAGGTTGACAGCCGGGTAAACAATGCTTTGTGTGTGCTGGTAAGAGACAGCTGACAGGCGGGAGGACCGCGAGCGCGTGTGGAGAATGCCGATGGCCCCGGGACGTGTGGCCGGCACAGGTGCCGCCCGAGTGCTTCGGAGTGCACCCAGCATCTGCTCCATGAGCAGTGGTCTGTCCGAGTCACTCGCTCGTTTTCTCCTTGTTCCATTCAAATGTCCAAACCAGAGAGCTGTCTTTTGCCAAGATTCAGCATCGTCTCGCAGGGCTCCCTCCAGCCTCTGAGGCGGAGGACTCACCTTCCTGACAGCTGGCAAGGTTATGTGGCAGACACCAGCCACTCCTCAGAGGCCAGCAGGCTGGCCCCAGGGCATCCTCCAGCCTCCAAAGTCATCACTTGTTGCCCTGCGGGGGGGCCACGCCCAGCCCAGCCCTGGGCCTTCAGGTCGGCACCATGGGTGGCTTTTCATCCACAAATTTAGATCCTCATTTGCAAAATGGAAGCCTGTCATTGGCAAATGAAGGTGAACTGAGAGAGGCTTCTGGAGGCAGGGATGGCCAGGCAGCCTCGGGGCCCCTGGGGACCAGCTGCCCATCTCAGTCCCTCCCTTGCCACCTCCTCTCTACCCCCAAGCCTTCTACACACAGCTGTGCAGGGGCTTTCCCACCTGAGCAGTGCCCCCACCCCACTTGGTCTGAGTCCATTAGCACACGTTCCTCTAGGCTCCCAGCACCTGGTGGGGTGCTCTACCAAGTACCAGCCCTGATTCTAGCCAGATTGGTGCAGCCCACCAGGCTTCCTTCGCATCCGAGACTGTGAAAGCCTATTGGGCTAACTTTGCCTGCAGAGTGTGGAATTTCAGCCATTGGTTGGGTTTTTATTCTTTTTTTGTTGTTTTTTGGTTTTTTTGAGTTGGAGTCTCACTCTGTCACCCAGACTGGAGTGCAGTGACCGCTCCCGGCCACCGCAGCCT
>NW_007067472.1:2003-27095 GCF_000164805.1 Carlito syrichta
CGGGCTCAGGCAATCCACTCACCTCAGCCTCCCAAAGGCGCGGGATTACAGGCTGACACCTAAGAGAATCTCTGAAAGGAACTGGAAATGTGTGGGGTTGCCCTCTGAGCGACATAAATCTGGTGCCAGCACTTTTCTGCATGTCTTCAAGTTCACGGGGCAGGATCCCTAGTGGCCCAGAGGTACAAGCAAGATACTGACACAAGTCGGTATCTTCCGGTGGCAGCTCTACCAGCTACAAAGGACAGTGTGAAACAGGGCTGATTTCTGAGCCTTTTTCCAGCAAGCTGGCTAGGTCCCTGCTTCTCCCTGAACATGCTTCTCGTTTGCCTCGTGGTCTGCTCTGGGAGGTGGGTAGTTTGCTCCCCTTTGGAGTGTCCGTATCCTGCAGGCCATGCTTCAGTTTTTTAAAGCCGAGGGATATCCCCCCAAGGGTATCTTCACCACCACTGCAGAACACACACGCAACAGGGAACTTGCCTGACTGTTCATATTTACATTCAGGCAGGCCAGAATCCCATGTGACTTTGCACCGCCCAATTTGCAATCTTGCACTTAACTTGGAGCACAGTTCTTCTGTGTTTGGAATTCGAGTGGAAACTGTCCGGATCTTTGTGCTTTCCCTACTTCCGTTTCCGTTGGAGCATCCAAGTCTAGTGGTTTGACTGAGACGCCTTTCCTTTGGCACAGGGCCTGGTTTTCCCAGCAACACTGTCCATGGGTCGTAAATTAAATAGGGCGTGATGGGTGTGACTGACAAGACGTGGCATGACGTGGCGCGGCATGGTCTTGTGTGGTTTGGTATCGTATGTGGTGTGGTATAGCACAGTGTGATATGGTGTGGCGTGACATCGTGTGCTGTGGTGTGGTATAGTATTGTGTCTTGTGGTAGAGCCTGGCATGGTATAGCACATTATAGCCTCTCGCATGATATCGTGTGGCATGGTGTGATATAATATGGCATGGTCTGCTATAGCAGGGTGCGGCATGGTACAATATGGCATGGTACAGTGTAGTATAGTATGGTGTGGTATAATGTGGCATGGCTTGGTGTAGTTAGGTATAGTGAGGTGTAGCGTGCGATACCATGTGGCATGGTGTGCTCTAGTATGTGCGGTGTAGTATAGGGTGGTGTAGTATAGTGTGGTGTGGTTTAGCAAGAGTCTCCTACCCCTGGTGCCAACAGGTGCCGGTCCATGGCCTGTTAGGAGCTGGACCACACAGCAGGAGGTGAACAGCGGGCACATGAGCCACGCTGTGTCTGTACTGAGAGCCACTCCCCAGGGCGCACATGATTCCCTGGGCTCCGCCTGCTGTCCCATCAGCAGCTGTGTTCCTAGATTCTCATAGGAACGTGAACTCTACTGTGAACTGTGCATGCGAGGGATCCAGGCTGCTCCTTATGAGAATCGAATGCCTGATGGTCTGAGGTGGAGCTGGGGTGCTGATGCCAGCCCTAGGGAGTGGCTGCAGACACAGACTAATAGGGTAGCGAAGGTTGCACTTCAAGACTGCCCTCCCACCCGTCTGTGGAAAAATTGTTTTCCACAAAACTGGTTCCTAATGCCAAAAAGGTTGGGAACCTCTGGGGTATAGTATGGTGTGGTGTGGTATAGTGTGGCGTTATGTGGTATAATCGGGTATGGCATGGTACAGCGTGGCATAGTGAGGTGTGACACAGCACGGCATGGTGTAGGATAGTATGGCATGGAGTGGTACAGCGTGTTGTGGCATGGTATAGCATGACGTATGGTATAGCATGGCGTGGCATGGTATGGTGTGTAGAGCATGGTGTGGTGTGTAGAGCCTGGAGTGCTATGGGGTGATGTGGCTTCCTGATACTACTTACTTTTCATAATTGCAAGACTTGAGTGCCTGTGAGGGTTGACTCAGTCTCCCTTAGTGTTCAGGCCCAGTGCTGGGGGCACACGGACCTGGTTTTAGTGGCTATTCTTTGGTGGGCCCTTCGCTGAACTACCAACAGCAGCAGTGGGGTTTGGAGGCTGTCACAGAGAACTCAGGAGGGCTCCTTCCCACCCAGTGCTCGCTCTAAATTTGGGCTGACCTTGGTGTCATTGGAAGAGTCTTTTGCCAAGTGTTGCACAAGTCCCAAGCCACGACGGAGCGAGGGGCCAGGCCTGACCCAGCCCCTGCTGAGTGGAGGATTCCAAAGGCATGGCAGGTTTGGAACACCCTTGGGCCCAATATTTTCTTTTCCTCCCATAAGTGCCTTGCATCCTGAAAACATTTGATGGGACCAAAACTCCAAGGAGAATAGGCAGGTAGATGAAGGGCAGAGACCACAGCTCTGGTGCTGCACCTCCGTGAGAAGCAGAGAAGCCCAAAATGCCAAGCTCATGGAGGGCCCGGAAGGGGAGTCAGGAATGCCAAGAGAGAGAACTCACAGGTGATTCTGAGAGGCGGCACTGATGGGAGGTGAGCCCTGGAAAGAGCCAGAATCAGGACCTGGGCTCAAAATGCATCATGGGACATTCATAGCCCTGGTCATGGGAAAGTAAGTGAAACCACGTGGAGGGGTGGTTGTCTCTACTCCAAATTCACCTCGCAGCCCCTGTCAGGAAATGGAGTTCAGGAAGCAAGAAGTGGCCTGAGACGCACCTCTTCTGACAGGCACATAAAAGTAGTCTGTCATGTTTACGGACATTTCAGAACTTTCATGCATTCCTTTCAGTTTGCTGCTTTTTATTCAGCCCAATGCCTAAATTACTGAAAGCTGCTGAACTCTCCTACCTTCATCTCACAGATGGAGAGTTTGTCAGCCCACCTAACATTTCCCCCTAAAAGTAAGAGCTTTAAGCAACTAACAACCAGTCTAGAAGGAAAGTCCCTACAATATTTTTTAACATATTTTTCTCCGGATCCCTTCATAATTGTACTAGCTTACATACCCCTTCCAAAAGAAAGCCGTAACACACCATATAAGTGTAACTCCTAATAAGGATAGTGTGTGTCCCAAGTGAAGAGATTACTTCTCTTCTGCCTTCTGCTTTTCCCCAGGACACATTCATGAAAGGTCGTCAGAGCAGTAGATGCAATTATTATTTAAAAGGCAGACAAGGGAATTCATCAAGCTCTAATGAAATCAGTCTTGGTTGGCACAGAACCAGGAAGAAGGGGGAAAAAAAAGGAGCAAGAAAATGAGCCAGGAAGAAGAATGAGGAGTAGCAGAAAGAAGAGCAAGAACCTGGAAGAAGAGGAACCTTCGATAAGACCGGTCACCTCTTCACCAGATGTGGCCTGCAGGCCTGGCCGGATGCCTCCCCAGTAGGAAAGCACATGCCTTAGACAGTGTGCATCTCCCGGGCTTGAAGAAGTCACTTGTCCACATCTTACTGTTACAAGAAGGTTACGTGTTGACCAGACAATCCACACTTAACTTAATTTGGCCTCTCTTCCCATCTTTTCTCCTTTCTTCTCGTCCTTCTTAATGCTCCGACCCGCTGGATTTGCAGAACACACCAAAAAGGATGCATTCAACTAAGATAACACTAATATGTAAAAGGAAATCTTGACTCGAGAAAAGGGGAAACAGGACTAAACCAGAGCACGTGTGTTTCACAAGTCAGGGCTCACCTGTCCGTGGACTGTTGGCACAGAGGGCAGCCGAGGGGAAGAGAGAAGCCTGGCTTTCCCAGGGATGCAGAGACAATCTCGGTATGGCTTCTAGAGCCATCAAGGTCATCCTTTTGTCTGGGCCAAGAAGGCCGGGCATGGGTCCCGGGGCTACCTTCATCCTCCCCCTCTTCCACCCTGAGTTCTCCAGGCAGTTTCCTCCAGCCCTCTGGGACATCTCTGTTCAGTGGCAGGTCCAGGGAGACCCTGTTTTCACCGCCTCAGGGTCTTTTCTGCCCTCGTCCGTCAGATTCTGTCCCACCACGTATCAGAGTATCCTAATGACTCTGACCGCAGAACGTTTGCAAAGAGGAACTCAGAAATGTGTGAACTTTAAAGTATAAAATATATCTCTGTTTTGCATTACCTACTTTGAATTTTAAATGTCACCTCTAAAAATGTAGAAAGGCACTGTTGATAACTCTAATTTGGAGAAAGAAAAAAAGAAAAGAAACCAGAACAAATGGAATCCCTGCTTCTTATAACACACATTCTTGACCCAGAGATCATTTTGTCCCCAGTCACAGAAGCCTGTCCTTGTGCAGTGATGCCCGTGGCTGCTGGCTCTTGGGCTCACGTGGCTGCTCCAGTGGTCGCTGTCTCCCTTACCAGCTCAGTCTGAAGCCGCAAGACTTGGCCCTTGCCCGAGAAGCAAGACAGAGTGGCCCCCAGACTGCAGAACCCTGGCTTGGATGACATTCTCGGAACACACCTCCGTGTCTTGAGCTGGCTCCCTGAGACGTTTGCTGCCACATGGAGAAACACTTCTGAGTGGGCGTAACGTCAAGGGGTTTTGTGCAGGTGAATAAAAACCACAAGTAAGATACATTTAAATGTAAGCCTCGTATACTGGCTCTGGAGACGAATGTCTTGGGACAGGATGCAGCGTGTGGACACAGGACTTCGGGGTGTCACTGAGGCAGCTGCTTTCTGATGCTAGAGCTGAGCCCCCACCTGCCATCCCCACCCCCGCCCGGACAGCAGAATGAGAGTCTGACCCCAGCACTCCCCGGTGACGGCAGCCCCCAAGAAAGGCTATGAGGGGACTCCCAAGGGTCCAGGGGCAGGCCCACCCTAGACTCTTCCACACAGCTGGCACAAAGTCCTTGTTCCAGGCGACCCATGGAGGAAACGGATCCTGATGGAATTGGGAAAGAACCGGACTCGGGGAATGGACCACACTTGGCTCCTCTCATATATCTGGATTTAAAACAACTGACACTGGCCACGTGGGCATTACATTAAGGAGCATTCGGGTTTATTTTAGACCCCGGGTCAACGCTGTAGAGGGAAAAATCATTACTCTCACAAAAGAATCCTGTGGGCAAGAAGCTGGGATATTGCTTGTGCTCAATTAAACCTTCCTTTCCTGAGCTCCCGGGACATTCTCCACCGCTCAGCCTCAGAGAACTCACTTGATATCTGGATCTGGCCGAGAAACTTGCTTTTCCCTGACTTCCGGAGTTGGGTGCTTTTGTCAGGACACTGGTGCCTGCTGAGCCGTGCACACATGGAGTCACCAGCCTTGAATCGCCCAGGAGCCATGCAAGGATCCCACCCCCACATACCCGATCACAAACACTCCAGAAGTCAGGAGCACCAAGGAGAGATGTATGAGAGCTTCCCCAGATAGTGCAGGTGACCATGGGGGCTGCTTTCTGGACTGGGCCCCCCCCCCAGTCGGAGCTGGGACCCCTAGACCCCACCCTGTTGAGGGAGATGTCTGATGCTTTGGGGCTTTGAGACACTCGGAAGCATCTGGGCAGAGGCTCTTCCAGCTCCACTCTTTGCAGAGGGGCCCCTTGCCTTCCTGAAAACCATCAGGGTCATCTGTCAAGAGAATTGAGCCTGAGCCATGGGATGCCTGTCTCAGGCACCCATCTAGGAAGAGAGGGGTAGCCTCCAAATGAGCTGCCAGGGGATTAAATGTTCTGCTGTGAGCGCCAGTCGGCTCTCTCTCTGATCAGCCAGCTTTTCTTCTCCCACAGGGACCTTTGACCTCACACAGGCAAAGGCTCATTGTGACAGGATGGAGGGCCCAACAGGTCACCTCTAGCCAGCAAGGCTCACACCTGCAACTGTGCCTCAGAAGGAGGCTTCCAAAGGGGGAGGAGGTGGGGCCACAGATCCTCCCTCAGAACCTGGGGCAAGTGTGGGCGACAGTCCCTGTCAGGCTGGGGCGGGCGGGACCCCAGGGCTTTGCTTCTGCAGGGGGAGCTGGGTGTCTCTGGCATCTTTCTTTTTTTTTTTTTGAGTTGGAGTCTCACTCTGTTGCCCAGACGAGTGCAGTGGCCGCTGCCAGCCACCGCTGCCTTGCCCTGCTGGGCTCCGGCGATCCTTCCACCTCAGCCTTCTGAGTAGCTGGACCTACAGGTGCGCGCTACCACACCCGGCTGATTTTTGATTTATTGTAGAATTGAGGTCTCACCAAGTTGCCCGGGCAGGTCTCGAACCCGCGGACTCAGGCACTCCACTCACCTCGGCCTCCCAAAGCGTGGGATGACAGGCTGAGCCACCGAGCCCGGCTCTCTGGCATCTTTCATCCTGAGCTCTTGATCTCATGGAACACGAGCTGTGTGAGCAGTGTGAGTCCTGAACCCCAAGTTGCTGGATGAGTGCCGTAGTTCACGCTCTGCCCTCGTCCACACCTGCCCCTCAGGCTGCCTGGCCGTGAGTGCTGCCAGACTGAAGACTACTACTCCCCTGCCCTCAGCACCTGGTGAAGGGTCCCTATTTCTGGCTTCGATCGTCAGCCAGCCAGACCCTCGGCTCCCTGGAGCCCCTCTGAGCTTGGTGGATACTCCCTGGCCAGCCAGGGCCTCAACTTGGCTGGACTGACGAGAAAAGGTGTGTCGGGAGTGGAAGCAGGGAGAGCTTTTGCACTTGCTGACTCTGCTTTCCCAACACAGATGAAGCCACCTCCCGCACAGAGTTTCTCTCTGTTTCCCACCTTAATCAGCCCGTAGCCATCCTGGAGGCACCATCTTGGCTGCTTCCTGTGGTTCTGACTGCCCAGGGAAGTGCCCATCACACCTCCAGAGCCGCTCGAGCTCGTGCAGGTACATCGGCCCAGGGTACCCCTGGGGGTCAGGGGAATTGGGCCAGTACGACTGTGGCCTCCCAGCTCCCCTGCTGGCCCTGTCCTCACGGCTGGAGGCACTCACAGGGGATCAGGCACTCTCTGCGGGCACCGCCTTTGCAGGGCTCTTGGCTTCTCAGGCCGCGTCAGGTCACAGCAAGCACCAGCCTCTGGCCTGCCACCCGCCAGGACCCTCCCCAGGGGACATGGAGCAGAGCAGTGACTGTACCCGTTACCCTGAAAAGTGGAGCAAACAGCACCCACCCCACGGAGTTCTAATGGGGATGACAGTACCACTCACAGGGTATTCGTCTGCCTGTGGTTCACAACAAAATACCACAGATGAGGGCCTTCAAGTACAGAACTGTGTTGCCCACACCCCGGAGGCTGGGAGTCCAAAACCAAGGTGTGGGCAGGGTGGTTCCCTAAGGGCTCTCTCCTTGCCTTGCCGACGGCCGTGCTTTTTGTGTCCTCACATGGCCTGTTTTCTGTGCTCATCTCACCTCATTCATCTGACGAGGAAAAATGCCAAGCTTCCCTCAGTTCCAAACATTTCCACCTGCGGACACTCCTCCCTCAGTTTACCACAGAGAATGTGTGTTCCTTTGAACTCTGACCTCGAGCCCTTCGCTTGGACTGTGATGTCCACTGGAGTCAGTGACATCCGAAATAGGTCCCAGGCCCGGGTCTGTCAGTTCATGATTACTTCTGCTCTTTCTCCATGGACTTGTGTCCAGGCTACATGGACTTGCTGAAACTCGAGAAGAAATTCTCCTGAGAGAGATTTAAAAGAATTTTGATGGTTTTGAGGTTCAGAAGGGGAACTGGGGTCATCCGGTATGTTTTGCTTCTCTCTGGAAGGTCCATCCAGATCCCACCGGCAGGCCAGGCGCCGTCAGACACGTCACTAGACCACGCATTAGACAGAAGGCCGGCAGTGGCCCCACCCTCCACCATGAGGAGGAATGGAAAGGAAGCTGGAGGCAGAGGTGGGGCGCAGTGGAAACACCACCCCTGGGAACTGGCTTTCAGAGCAGCCGAGCAGACAGGGTGGAGGTGGAAGACAGGCCACACAGTGGCTCTTGGCAGAGCGGCTTCTCTTGTGCAACCACTCCCGAAGTGGGACTTCCCGCAGACGCCAGCCGGCCCCCTGCCCCAAGGCACAGTGTCTTTTTCTGTGAGGCCTAGGGAATCGCAACTCAAACCAGAAAATGCCTGGAGCCATGGCGGAGAAGGCTGAGCCTGGGAGGGGAAACCCCGGTGATTCCTCTGTGTGCACAGATTCTGGCTGCGTCGGTCACACGGGTCTCCTCTGTTTTCCTTCCAGGATCTGAAGACGGTCCTCTCCCTGCCCCAGTACCCGGGGGAGTTCCTGCACCCTGTGGTGTATGCCTGCACCGCAGTCATGCTGCTGTGCCTCCTGGCCTCCGTGGTCACCTACATTGTGCACCAAAGGTAAGCCTGGTGCCGAGAAGGCACCTACGCTTTGTCCCAAGACATCTGCTTTGCCTTCAAACGCAAATCCCTGAAGTGAAAGCTCACCACCACGCACACAGCGAGAAGTCCCTCGAGGCACACCCCACATTGCCAGCTGGTGCCCTCACGCGGCTAGAGAGTGGGTGGGTATACAGGGAAAGTCTTGCCCTCCACTCCAGCCTCGATCAGGGTCTGCTCCACCACCGCCTCCACGTTCTTAACTGGGTGAAGTAAGTTCTTCCTGGAGTGGGTGCAACGTCAGTCCAGGCCCTTGGCGACCTTCGCTCCCTTGGGAAGTTAGAGGGTGCTGCAGAACCTTGTAGAGGCTCTAGAAGTGTGTCCCAGTCATGGTCAAGGGCCAGCCCACCACCAGTCATGTGCAGGGGTTTGGGAGCGTCTGAGGCTAAGGGCATGATGAGAAGCTCAGGTTCACCTGAGGCCTTGATGACAGGCAGAGCCTGGGTGATAAGTAGAGGCTTGAGTGTGCTTGAGGCCATGGTCACGGGCAGAACTTGCATGTGTTCAAGGCCACAGTCGTAGCTAGACGCTTGGGCACACTCAGGGATGTGATCATTGGAAGAGGCTTGGGCAGGTCCAAAACTATTATCTTGGTCTGTTTGGGCTGCCGTAACAGAATACCACAGACATGGCAGCTTATAAACAGTAGAAATGGGTTTCTCACAGTTTTGGAAGCTGGAAGTCCAAGATGACGGCACCGGCAGATTCAGTGTCTAATGAGGGCTGGCTTCTTGATTCATAGACAGCACCTTCTCCCTGTGTCCTTGTATGGTGAAAGGGGCGAGGCAGCCCTTTGGGACCTCTCTTATAAGAGCACTGACTCTCCAGCAGAGCTCTGCCCCAAGGCCCCACATCCTAATATCATCACACTGGTGATTAAGTTTCAACATACGAATCTGGGAGGATACAAACATTCAGATCAGAGGCCTGGGAATGTCCAAGGTTACAGTGAAGGTCATGACCAGAGTCACAGTAGTAGTCATAAGCTCAGCAATATCCATGCTGGCCACAGATGGGGGCGGGGTGAGGCTGGGAACAGAGTCTCAGACATGTTGATGATAATGGAGAGGGTTGCAGCCACAGGCAGTGCTACCTTGGGGTCAGGCTTATTCACAGCCTAGCCATGGCCTCTTCCTGAGATATCAGACCTCTTCTCAGAGGGAAGGCATGGTCCCAAGCCCCAGAGGCATGACTTCTACCTCAGACTGTGGACAACTCCTACAGTCTCAGGGCCATAAATCATGTGTCCAAAGATCAAGCTTGTTCAAGAGTCGGCAAAAGCCCTTCCAGCCATAGCATTCTCAGGTGATTTAACACAGAACTGTCCTGTGGCAACCCACTAAGGGTGGATCAGCACAGCCTGTCTGTCTCTGCCCTGACCTGGGGCCATTGGCCCTGGCCTCACTGACAGCCCCGAGCTCCCAGGGAGGACAGAGCAGCATTCTCACAGAGGGCTCGTTGCTCTGCTTGTCCCTGAAACGCCAGTGCTAACATGAACTCCCATTTCCCTCAGCGCCATCCGGATCAGCCGGAAAGGCCGGCACACGCTTCTCAACTTCTGCTTCCACGCGGCTCTGACCTTCACGGTGTTCGCTGGCGGCATCAATCGCACCAAGTACCCAATTCTGTGCCAGGCGGTGAGTGCTGTCGCGGCATCCTTGCGCTGCAGAAGTGACAGTGGGTTTATCTACTCCCCACCAAAGGGAAACTTGTGACACTGTCTTGGTTATGAGATCATTCTAGTATGTACAGCTGTTTCTTGTGAAGGGCACAGCTAGGACTGAGTTTGTATGAGTTTCACTCGGTGTGAATCCAATGGTTTTGATCATCTGATCATATGAAATAATTGGATCATATGAAATAATAAGCTCGCTCCAAGGTCTATGGCGACTTGCTAACTAGACATTCACTGTTCCACAAAAGGTGCTCTTCCTGGGAACAGGGAGACAGCCTGCCTCTCCCTGAGAGACTAGGGGGCAGGGCTTGGGAAGTTCTCCCTGTCCAGGTAAGAACCTGCAGAGGCTGCTGCCTCATCGAGTGACCGAGTGATCTGGGGGAAACGCTCTGAAACCCGTGGGTTACTAGGTCATTCAGGCTGCAGCAGACAGCCGGCCCCACATGAGCAGAGATTCATGGGACAGTCCTACTTCCCCTCACAGGGAGGTGAAGCCTCAAAGCACCCAAGCATGGAAAAGAGCAAACTCAAGCACAAAAGCGGTCTTACTCACACACCTTGGGGCCTGGCCTGACTGGCTTAAAAGAGGGGGGGAGTATAAATCACACTGTGCTCCCAGCAGCGCTCACGGTAGAGACCCTTCCATCAAAACTCAGTGCAAGCCGGGCTCAGTGGCTCAACCTGTAATCCCGCGCCTTTGGGAGGCTGAGGTGAGTGGATTGCCTGACCCCGTGGGTTCGAGACCCGCCTGGGTGGCAAGACCTCATCTCTACAATAAACAAAAAAATCAGCCGGGCGTGGTAGCGCATGCCTGTAATTCTGGCTACTCGGAAGGCTGAGGCGGAAGGATCGCCGGAGCCCAGCAGGTCGAGGCTGCGGTGGCCGGGAGCGGCCACTGCACTCCAGTCTGGGCGACAGAGTGAGACTTCAGTGCAGAGCCGGATGTGGTGGCCCACACCTTTAGTCCTAGCACCTGGGGAGAGGATTGCCTGAGCCCAGGGGTTCGAGACCAGCCTGGGCAACGTGGCTAGACCTCATCACTACAATAAATCAAAAAATGAGCTGGGCATGGTGGCACACACAGAAGGATCGCCTGAACCCAGTGAGTCACGCTGCGGTGGCTGTGAGCGTGCCGCCGCACTCCAGTCAGCCTGGGATACAGAGTGAGACTCCGGCCCCCCCCAAAAAAAAAAGAAACCTCAGTGCAGTCCTCATCACCTTTGGGGTGTGGCTCAGGGCCAAGAAGATGAGTTTCCAGATGCTCAGCAGCTGCAGCTCTAGGGGGCTCCTGCCCTTCCCCCCTCCCCCTGCCCTACCCAGTCCCCCAGCCCAGCGCCCAGGGGCCATCACCTCCAAGGTCCAGACACAGCCAGGTGAGGCATCCTCCTGTGTTCCACAGGGCAACTTACAGGAACTACCCCCACCCCTTGAGGCTTCTGTGCCTTGCAAGACAGCAGGTCTACACTGATGGCCTGGGAACCTGCAGAGACGGCAGAGATGCCCCCTGGGGTGGAAAATCCCGACTGCATGCACAGGCTTCCACACCCTCCTCCCCCACAGGCTCTCCACGCCCGCCCACCAGCAGCTGCTGTGCTTCCTTTCTTCCCTGCCCTGGTGGAACTTGAGACGTGCGGCCAAGGGTGGACTGAGTTGGGTGCACATGCACTGGAGGACACAGCTGCTGCTGCTGGCCTACCAGAGAGTCCTGTCTACAGAGGAAATGTCACACATGTGAATGCACGGCAAGACCAGATACGGGAAGCTGCACCTATCACCTGAGCCTGGGCCTAGCGTGGCCCTGCAGAAAAGTCTCCTGCACTTTGAAGGAGGCTGAGGGTGGACACGCTTCCCTAACTCTCCGCCAGCTGGAAGCCACGGCAGCCCCTAGGATAACCCATTTACGTCCTGCCTGTGAGCCCCTATCCAGGGGTCATCTGAGGGGCAGTGAGGTGGACTGTGAGCCTCGTTTGTCTGCTCTTTGCCACCAGCTCCACGTGATGGAACACAGCCCACCAGAACATGGTGGGCTCCCCTCTCAGGGCCTCCAGAAACCCCTCCCACCACTTCAGGAAAGCCTGAGAACTGTCCCCGTTTTCTCAGGCCCACCCAGCAGGGCCATGCAGGCTGAGAGTCTGCCGGTGACAGCCTGGGGCAGCACCAGAGACATTTGGTGGGTATGGGCAGGGGCAGGCCTGGAATGTTCTGGGGATGTGAGATCTCAGAGGAGACCAAGGTGAGAACGGTTCTACTCTCTCATCGTGACAACCCTCAGGAGAAAACAGGCTCTTTGCTCTGGACTAGGAAGGATTATGGCCTCTTTCCAGATGCTACCTTGGTCTCCTGATTACATTTTCCAAAGGGCATCGTTCACTCTTCCATTCATTCATTCATTCATTCAGCAAACACATGTCCAGGACCTGCTGGGGCAAGGCCAGGCTCTGGGTGTGGGACGCAGCCACAAACAAACCCACACGGTCTCACTGTGGAGCCCCCATTAGCATGGGGAGGGATGGACACCCAGCAAATGCAGAAAATAAACCATGGGGTACACCAGGAGATAGGAGGTGCTAGAGAGAAGAATAAAGCCAGGGCTCAGGGAAGCCAAGGCCAGCATGGTGCAGTGGGCTACAGCTAGCTCTAGGGAACCAAGAAGCCCGCAAGGTGGCAGTCTCCCTGCTCCTGCCCATGCATGCGTTTGACTCTGTGATACCTCGTAGGCGTGACCAGAGGGTCCATTACTGTGCCTGCGGCCTCTGTAGACCAGAGGCCAGGCTGGCTCCGCATCGCCTGCTGAAGGAAAGAGACCTAGGGGGAGGGAAAGAGGTCGGTCAAAAACTGGACCATTGGAAGCCAGCCTCGCTTGCACCTCAGCAAATGGCACGAGCGCCATACTCCTAGGGCCCACCTTCTGTCTGAGTGGCACAGCTCGGCACTGAGCGAGACGTGGTCCAACACTCCGGATGGCTGGAGAGAACAGGCGGTTGTTATGGCAACAAAGAGATGCCCGCGAACCTCATTAAAGTGCTGACATCGTAAACAGAAACAGACGGCTGTCGCGGGTCCCACATAATCAGGGTGCCGAGGCGCTAGCCCCCGGTCCGGAAGCAAGGGTCCGGCAGGTGGCTTACCACCTCCTCTCCTGGCAGAGCAGTACTGTCTGGATGCTGGGTGGCATCCCTGTGGCCTCTCCAGCCTGAAGCTGGTGTCTAGAGAGAGAGTCCTGCTGCTTACGCCATCTTGTAATCCCCAAATGCCCACGGCCTGGGCAAGGCTCAGCCTGGACAGACAAGGAGCAGAGCAGTTCTCCTTCCTGCCTTCCTCACCTCACCCTGTGGCAGCATCCAGAAACCAAAGATCATGTCTCGGTTTCCGTGTATATGACAATAATAGCCACTCCACCGCTTCCTGAAAAGAAAGACTAGCCAAGGGCCACCCTCCTCCATGCAGAGAGTTTTTGCTTCCAGGAGTCGGCGTGAGGCCTGACCACCTCAAGGGGACACAAGCCCCCACACACAAGAGCCAGACCAAGGAGAAGGCTGGACTCTCACAGGTGTGCCGTGTCTCCTGCTGCCGGCTAAGTGCAGGAAGCTCGTCTGAAGCCATAAACGGAGCCCTCTGATCTTTCCACCCCATCCCACAAAATTTGCATCAATTATTAGAGAGTTTTCTCATGGGTAACAATGGAACTCTGGATTTGATAAATCATTATAGCGGCGCATTGTTAGTTTTATTCAGAGACTCTCTGTATCCCTTAAACATTTATGTCCTTTCCAATTATAGCAGTATTTTACTTGTCATTTCAAAATGTCGGATTATTACTCCGAAGGTAGCCTCGTTTTGTAGAATCAGATGAAGGCAAAGGAGCGGAATATGTGATTAGCTAATGCAGCAGGTGTCTAGGATGCACACTCCGAGACCGTTTCCTCAGCAATAAGCACCACTGACCCACCAGGACAGGTCGTCCACCTCACCCCCGTCGGTGTTTTGCCCTCTGTGCAGTGCCACAAACAGCAGCGCCCTGGAGAGACCCTGCCGTGGCTCTGTGCCCTCCTGTCCCTTGGTGGACACCTGCGGGAGCCTGGGCTCAGATGCTCATCTCCGGCTCACAGGGTCTCTTGGCTGAGCCACAGAGACCACAGGCCTGTGTGTGCACGTAGGCCCTGCGTGTGAGCTCGCAGCCCTCTGGTTCCCCACGGGCTCCCTGCCCCCACCTCTCTGCAGAAGGGGAGCAAAGCTGAACATTTCGAGGGTCTTTGCGCCTCCCTTGGAGTCTGCCTCCCTGGGAGTTTGTTTCCCTGGGAGCTCCAGGGTCCCAGTGGGGTGGCCGCCTGCGCTGCGATGAGAACCCCTCCTGCCGCGCTCAGCTCTCATTTCTCTCCCTAAAGAGTCGTCTCATACCGGGACTTTGTGGTGGGTGGGGCTGTGGGTGGGCGGAGCCTGACTTATGCCCCTCCCCCTCCCAGGTTGGCATCGTGTTGCACTACTCCACGCTCTCCACCATGCTGTGGATCGGAGTGACCGCCAGGAACATCTACAAGCAGGTGACCAAGAAGGCCCCGCCGTGCCCGGATGCAGACCAGCCACCGTATCCCAAGCAGCCCCTGCTCAGGTACTGAGGACGCTTTTACACGCATGGCCCGGCCGCCACCTGGGCCTGGGAGCCCAGGAGGAACCCTGGTCACACTTCCTCACCAGGCAGCTTGGGACCCAAGGATGATCCGATCGGCATAGGTGGCACCAGGACAGGTCAATATCCCAGGAGCAGGTGGAGGAGGGTATGCCGTGGGCAGGCTGGGGGGTGAGGCAGGATGCCAGGGGCAGGGCAGTGTGCCGGGGCCAGGGCTCAGGATGCCAGGGCAGGGCTGTGTGCTGAGAGCCGGGGAAGGGGGCAGACGGCAGTGAGACGGAGGGAGCTGCCCACCATGTCTGTGCCTGGAAGACTGGTCTGGGGAAGCCATGTGTCCCGAGCTGTATGTGTCTCCTGTGCTGCCGCCTTACTGGCGGAGACCCCACGGGTTCTGGGTGGTCTGAGCTTCGGCTTCCTTCGTGATCTCAGTGATGTTAGGCAGCTGGTAGAAAACCATCACTGAGGCACTAATTTCAGGTGACACTGGGTGGCGGGAGGATCTGCTCCTGTTGGTAGACCCTGTTCCTCCCTCAAGCCCGGGATTCGCTGTGGACTTGGCAGGAATGTGGACCGGCCTAGGGATTGGGAACAGCCACAAGGGCAAGGTGTCCCCCAGTCCCTCTGCCGAGTCAAGAGCCAGAAAAACCGGGACGGCTCACCGTCTGAAAGGTGGCAGAAGTCCCTCCAGTTTGGTAGACAGCAGCTACCTCAAGGAGCCCCTGAAAGCTCCTTCAGATGAGAACAAGCCTGCAACCACAGGCACTTGGAATGGGAGTTGTGGTATCTTTGCTTTTCTGAATCAAGACCGAATCCCTTAGTGCTGCAATTAGCAGAAGCCAGGCTCAGGGTGTGGCCACCTGTGAGAAGTGGTCTCACCTGCCCCATCCTCCTGCAGGTCATTTGAGGCTCCTGGAACACCCATCTCAGGCTCCCACAGAGTTTTCCCAGAACAATGCCCTGTGTGGCACCGTCACCAAGGTTGTCCTGCTTTTGGGGTGTCTAGCAGGACATTCACCCAGGTGGCTTGTGCAAGAGGCAGTTGGTGCTAGCATGCAGTGAGGTCAGATACAGGCGTGGATGCGCCCATACCCTCAGAAGGGCTACCTGGCAACACTCCAGTCGTTCTGAACCCACCAGAAGAATTCGTTTCCAGGCAGGTACAGTAACATCCTGTATCATTCAAGAAAAAAAAAGTCTAATTTCCATCCAGAGCTCTTTCTGACAGTGTTTGATTTTCAGATCCAAGCGGACTCAGTGTCACTCAGCCTCCAGGGCTGGGTGGTGCTTCTGTGCTCCCAGGCACCAGGGAGGCAGGATGTCATTATCTCACCTCTCCTGCCAGGAGGCCCCTGGTCCCCTGGGTTTAAATATCACTCTCCAAATGCATTTCCTCATCTGTAACTGACTGAAGCGCTGCCTAGCTTTTTGGAAAATGGGCTGGGAGCCATAGAGCAGCTGCTGCGCTGCACTCTTGGCGGCCTCCAAACGTGCGTGGCCGGGCCAGGTGTCTCGGTGCTGCTGGAGCCGGAGGCCTGGGGCTCAGGGGTGCTGGCCAGCAGACTCAGTGGACTGAAAGGCCCAGCTCACCAGGTGTGGTGCTGCGAGGAAGCTTGCTGTTCTTCTTGGTGCTGAGACCACCATCCACACCCCCATCCCGGCCTCCTTCCTCTGATGCAGAAAAGTCTTGACATTTGGGGGGCAGTGCCCACATGGAGCCATGATTCCAGAAGCATTCCTTGGTTATTGGCATGACTGGCACACTCCAGTCTCCCCAGCTCCCCACCCCGTGGCTGGCCAGGGCTCCGTGTGCACACCCCTGCCGCAGGTGTAGTGGACTCAGAGGTGGGTGGGAGGTGTCTGCTTTGGGCTTCACCAAAGGCCTGCTGCTCTCTGTGGCCTAGCCTAGGGCCAGCAGAGGAATGTGCTGGGCTTGTACCTTCCCAGAGATGAAAGAAGCCGATGTCGGGACCCCAGTGGGTGGAGGAGAAGCCTTGCCTGTCAGAGCCCTGAGGGGCCTGCCGTGTGCCCTCCAAATCCTGATCCAGAGGCTTCTGTGCACTCTTCCTCTGCCCAGAAGCCTCCTCATCAGACACAGCTCTTCCCGTGGCTCACAATGGGCATCTTTGGGCCCCATTCCCAAAACTAGAGTCATCCGTGAATTATCACCATCAACAGAAACTTAGTTCCTGAGCTCCAGGGACTTCTTGGTCTGGAAGGGAAGAGACTGGCTACCTCGCCTGGTGGTGCATCGGGCGTTCCCTCTTCTGGCCTCCTTGTTCTGCCCTCTGAACAGAACACCCACGCCACTTCTGCTGGACCAAGATGGGCAGGGCGGCCAGCTCCAGTGTCCCGCGGGCAGCAGACAGGCCGCAGCCACAGAAGCTCATTGTCGGTGTGCATGAAGGCGCCACCTTCCTCCCAGACCCCTCCCAGCTCTGCAGGTTTTTAAGGAGAAATAGCAAGGAAACAGTAGCGCCTGAGAAGCTTCTGCGTGAGCTCAGACCATGCTGTTGGAGCGTCTGGTGTCTTGAGGAAGCCTTTGCTTTCCTGAAGGCCTGCACCCTGAGGTCTGCCCACTCTCAATAGCCTGCCTCTGCTTGCCTTTGGAGAAACCAAAATTTCAGAGATTTCAAGAAAAACACAACTATATACAATTTTATAGGACTCAAGTCAATGAACCTTTTATAAGTCTGAATCCCCTTTTGGGGTGAGAATTGAGGGGGATGTGGCCGAGTTAACTTGGGAACCCGGACAGCAGAGGGGCTGACACCACCAAGACCCCGACTTTGTAAGGGATTGGAGTCCGTGGGTCGTGGCCCTGCCCTCTGGCCAGTGCTCTGTCAAGGAGTGGAGAGGACTATCCGTGGAGGCTCAGCAGAGTGAAGCCAGCAGCCTTTGCAGGCTGAATGGGCCTGACTGCCAAGGTTAACGTCACTCCCTGCCTCCCTCCCCAACCTCGATTGTGGTTTGTGGTTACTGTGGCAACACACACCCAGGCGCTCAGCAGGGATTCTGCGACTTTCTGGATTGTGATTCACCTGGTCTCTTTCCCCGTGGTCCTAAACGAGCCCTCTTCATGCACATGGGGCCTGTGTGTGGGAATTTAGGGGCACCCTGTGCCACCCCTGGTAGGAAGCACCATGTGGGCCATCTGGTCCCTCAGAGAGTGGCCACTGGGCCTGTGGAGAAGCAGTAGACCGACCTGGGTCTCCTCTGTGAAAGGTGTGTAGCCAGCAGCCATGGTTCACCACGCTGAGCCAGTAGGGGTGTGCAGGGCTGGCGTCTTAGCCAGGTGGGCTGTGACTTTGGATGTGAAGCTGTGAGGCTTGCACAAGCTTCACTGACTCTAGGTCTGGGCTTTGCCTTCCTTTTGTCCAGGGCCCATCGCTCCTCTTCACACAGTGTTTTCTCCAGACCCTGGCACACACCACAGCTGGTAAGGCTCCCACTGACTGAATCCCACTCTGGCCCTGCCTGGAGACCCTCGGAGACCCTTCTCCAGACTCTGCCTGGACCCTTGCTCACCCCACTGGGATGAGGACGTCTCTACTCTCCCTGAGCACTTAGCTGTCACCAGGCTCTGGTCATCTCTGCACTGTGCCCCGGTGCATCCACCCACATGGTTCATGCTGGAGAAGGGCCCAGGATGGGCATGGCCTACCCTGGGAGAGGAAGGGGGTACGTGAGGAGCCTGCTTCCCCCAGCGTCAGGGGCACTGCAGCACACACCCAGTGCTACATCCTGGAAAGAGGTCATCAAAGGCCCCAAAAATCCCATGCATAGCCGGGCTCGGCTCAGCCTGTAATCCCACGCCTTGGGAGGCTGAGGTGAGTGGATTGCCTGAGCCCGCGTGTTCGAGACCCGCCTGGGCAACTTGGTGAGACCTCATCTCTACAATAAATCAAAAATTTGCCAGGCGTAGTAGCACACGCCTGGAGTTCCAGCTACTCGGAAGGCTGAGGCGGAAGGATCACCGGAGCCCAGCAGGTCAAGGCTGCGGTGGCCGGGAGTGGCCACTGCACTCCAGTCTGGGTGACGGAGTGAGACTCCAACTCAAAAAAAAAAAAAATCCCATGGATAAAGTGGCAGGTCATGTGCCTCTACAAGTTCACACCTCTGGGGCGCCAAGTGACCATCACAGGCCCTCAGGCAGCATTTGTCAGGGGTCACACCAGCTCTGTCCACCATTGAGACTACATTGAATCTGGAGACCACATTAAGAAAGTATTTCCATTTTAACAGTATTACCTCTTCCAATCCATAAACACAAGGCGTCTTTCCATGTATTTAGGTCTTCTTTAGCTTTTCTCGGTAATGCTTTGCAGGCTCAATGCACGTGTCTTGCACCTCTTTGGTTAAATTTTCTTCCCAAGTATTTTATTCTTTTGATGTCAATGTAAATGGGATTGTTCTCTTATTTATTTATTTATTTTTTTTTTTGGATTCTTCCATGCTAATCTTGTGTCCTGCAACCTTGCTGAATCCGTTTATTAGCTCTAATCAGTTTTTTGTTAATTCTTTTTTAGGATTTTCTGTATGTATAATGATCACACGTCATCTGTGCATAGGGATAGTTTTATTTCTTCCATTCCAGTCTAAGTGGCTTGTATTTCTTTTCCTTGCCTACTTGTGTTGGTTAGAACATCTAATACAATGTTAGTCTTCTCTCTTTTTTCCTTTGTCAGTCAAGCTAAAGATTGGCAATTTTGATCTTTTTTTTTTAAATGTTTTGTTTTGTTTTGTTTTGAGACAAGGTCTTGATCTGTGGCCCACACTGAAGTGCAGTGGTGCAATCATAGCTTACTACAGCCTTGACCTCCTAGATTCAAGTGATCCTTCCACCTCAGCCTACCAAGTAGCTGGGAATACAGATGCAGTGTGCACAACTACACCGGGCTAATTTTTTTATTTTTATTTTTGTCGTAAAGATGGGGTTTTATGTTACCCAGGCTCATCTCCTGACCTCAAGCAATCCTCCTGCCTCAGCTCCCCAATGCACTAAGATTAGACATGAGTCGCCGCACCCGGCAACGTTGATCTTTTGGAAGAACCAACTTTGGCTTCATTGATATTCTTTATTTTTCTGTTCTCTATTGTATTTCTTTCTACTCTAGTCTTTATTCTTTTCTTTCTTCTACTAGCTTTGGGTTTAGTTTGCTTTTTTTTTTTTCAGATTCCTTATGGTAAAAGTTAGGTTATTGATTTGAGATCTTTTTTTTTAAATGTAGACATTCCTCTGAGCACTGCTTTTGCTACATCCCTAAGGCATATTGTGGGTTTCTTTGTTTGTTTTCATTCCTCTCAAAGTATTTGCTAGTTTTTCTTGCAATTTCTGCTCTGGTCCATTGGCTATTTAAGAGTATGTGGTTTAATTTTCACAGATCACTAGGTAATCAGGGGAATTGTGTTCTCCTCCCTAGAACTATGCTGAAACTTTTAGTAGCATGCTGAATGAGGGAAATCCCAACTCAATCAAAAGCTCTATGTGGTTTAGCTGGCTTATCTCTGTGGAGAGATCTCCATTACAATGATGACAGACATTTCATTCCTTCTGTGTGTTTAGAAAATTCTGCCGTGTAGCTCTGTGGCTGGGGTTCAAGTATGGGGGAGAGGGAGGGAGTGGGTGATCCTGCATATCCCACAATGTGGCCTGCCACAGCCAGGCTAGCCATTGACCCCTTTCTCTGTGTGAGAGAGGGGAAGAGGGTGTTAGAGTAAAGGGCATGAGTTTTTAACTCTTCATGGGGCCTTGAGTCAACCTGCATGTCTTCTGTCTTTTTCACCTTTGACCTAGATTCAGCCACCTGAGGCAATAAAGAAACAGCCTCCAGCCAAGCCAAGAAGTAGGCAACATGCAGGTGTTGCTCCTTAAGCCTAATGAGCTCCATTTTCTAGTGTCTGCTTTTCTGGCAAAGGAACTCAAGACCATAGTTGAGACTTTGCTTGAATCCAACCAAGCTTGTTCTCTGAACTGCCACCAGTTATCACGCCACATTCCTGTTATGTGTTATGCCAAAAGACATTCAACATGCACATTTGTGTTTTCACTTTAACGTTTCTGGGAATGTCTAAGGTTTTCTTTCAGCATCCTTAAAGGCAACTTGTCAATCTTTCTTTGTAAAAGTATTTTACTGACTTCCAAATACATAGGGCTGTGTCCCATCCGGGGAGTGCCTGGCGGTTAGGCCCTGATCAAGCTTCACCCACACTTCACCAAGCAGACCCTCCGACCTTTCCAGTGTCTTAAATGTAGGCTTGGCTGTGGGTTGTGTATGAATCTGGTCTGACCCTAAGTTCTGCCTCAAGGTCTCATGCTGGTAAGTCACCACTTGGAACCCAGTATGAACCTTTGGCCCTCAGCCTTACAGCTGAGAGTCAGAGGAAAAGACAAATACGGAGCTTCAGCCACAGTCTGTGGGGTCTTGGCACTAGGACAGTCTGGCTTTCCCATGAGGAAAAATGCACGCCTGGGCACTGTGAGACTCCTACTGAACAGAGACAGGGAGAAGAAAGTAGGGAGGAAACCAGCAAGCCAGAAGAGAGCTGTCCAGATGGGAGGGCACAGGGAGTACTGGATACAGTCCCCCAAAATCACAGAGACACTGTCTCACCCACAGCCCACAGCACACAATGAGAACCTTCTCTGACCCCGGATGATAACCTTAGACCCAACATGGTGGCCGGCGTCACATCTAGAAACCCCAGAGATCCCGGACACATGACTGTTGACAGAGACCTTGGCAGCTCCCAGTGAGGCCATTTCCAGTCTGCATTTCACTCCTGACCTTTAACACATATCCCACGGCGTACTAATGCCTCACTTCAGATGTCCCAGATATCTCACCAGCGTGTCCCCCAAGTACCCAACACCACCCCTCCCCTCATGTCCACAATGGAAATGGAACCAAGCCCTCTCCTCATGTCCACCAGTGAGCCAACATTACGCCTCCTCCAATGTCCAAAATGGAGCCAGCAACACCTCCTCTCCGCATGTCCAAACCTGACTGAACACCACCCTCTCCCCCAGTGTCTGAAATGGAGCCAGCCCCACCACCTCCCCTCGTGTGCCCAGTGGAACCCGCACCATCCCTTCCTCTCGTGTCCACAGTAGAACCAGGACCATCCTCTCCACTTATGTCCATCATGGAACCATCACTGCTCCCTCCCCTTGTGTTCACAGTGGAACAAAGACCACCCTCTCCCCGTGTCCGCAATGAAACCCGGACCACCCCCTCCCCTATGTCCACAATGGAACCACCAGTGCCCCCTCCCCTCATGTCCACAATGGACAAAGACTACCACTTTCCCTCAAGTCCACAATGAAACCAGGACCAGCCCCTGCCATCATGACCGCAATGGAACCGCCACCACCACTTCCCATCATGTCCACAATGGAACCAGGAACACCCCTTCCCCTTAAGTCCACTAAGGAACCAACACCCCCTCCCCTCACGTCCATATGGAACCAGCACCACCCCCTCTCCTCAAGTCCACATAGACCCAGGACCACCCCTTCCCATCATGTATACAATGGAACCAGCAACGCCACCTCCTCATGTCCACAATGGAACCAAGATTACTCCCTCCCCTCGTGTCCACAATGGGACTACCACCCCCCCTCCCGCGTGTCCATAGTGACACCAGGACCACCCCTCCAATGATGTCCACATGCAACAGCATCAGCTCCTCCTTTTGCCCTGAGGTGTCACAACCCAGGAACTACACGAGTGTCCTCTCATCTGCGTCGGGGTGCTAGGCATTGTGCCAAACTCCTCCACCTCTCAAATCATGTCAAGCCCCAGTGCCATGATCTGCTCCCACCTCTCTGGTCTCGACTTACTCTGCCCCTCCCCAGACCCTCGTCTTCACTGCTAGGTGTCTGCCTGGGGCCCGCAGGTTTCAGGGCCCATTCTCACCGTTGTTCTCCAGCCTGCCCTCGCAGGCGCCAGCCTGCCTGGGTACCCACCTCTAAAAGTGGGTCAGGCCCCGCCCCACTCCCACTTGGGACCTGGCTCCTGGACTTCTTGTCTTCCCCTTCTAGACCCCTCTCGTCCCTTGGCCACCAAGGGACCTGGCCTTCCAGCCGGGCTCTGCTCCAGGCTCTTGCTGGGGCCAGCCTCCTCTTGGGAGGGTCCTCCTCGAACCTTTGCTCCTTTCTCCACACAACATTGTGTACAGAACTGTCCCTGCCACTGTCCCCTGACATCTCTCTTGAGGCATCTTGCCGTGTTCTCCCCTTGGTGCAGGGAAAGCCTTTCCTGTTTTGTCTTCTCAGAGCCTGGCATCCAGCTCCTGCTGACTAAGCGTTGAAACTAAGAATGGACAAACAGTAGAGATGTAGTTGATGTATATTATTGGCCTCACATGAGTGACCTTAGTGCCTGATCTGAGCCGGATGTTGTTTCTGGAAAGCAGCCAGATTCCATACCTCCTTCTGACTGTGGGAGGCCTGCAGGCTTGGCCATCCTATTGGTGTCAACAGCCCCACGGTCTCCCACAGGTTCAGGAATGGGCTTGAAGGATTCAGTACTCAGAGGCAGGTGTGCTCCTGGATGTGGATTCCCAGCCGAAGGGCCAGCCTCGGTCAGTGTCCAGAAGAATCCAGGTGTGGCCTCCAAAGTTCTCCACACAGAGCCCATAGTATCGAAATGCAGCAAAGCGTGCCCCATGCATCTGCCCCAGAGGCTGCTAGGACTCAGAGCTCAGGATTCCTGCTAGGACTGGCTGCTTAGTAGGTGTGCTACACATGCTGCAGTGGCCATAATGGTGGGGCCTCCAGCCATCCGGGAGGGAAGCAGATGCACACCGTGAATCACATGGTTCACATGAGCAGTTCACATGAGCTGGCTTCACAGTGCCCAGTGTCTCCAACCCAAAACGGCCTTATCAGGTAGTGACACTGGGATCAGGCCACAGCCGCAGGCTCAGACACCCTCACGGGCTGTCCTCTGAGCTGGGCCGTACAGCAGAGCCACATCTGACCCGCCATTGACTCTCCTGCACGGTGTTCAAAAAGAAGCTTGTAGGAGCTGTCATTCTGACCATGTGAATGAGAAGAGAACAGGTTGAAAAGAAGAGAGCTTGGGTGAGAAGTAGCATAAAGTAGTAGAAGAAAAAGAATAAAAGTGGGTAGCAAGTACTCTGAGCCGGCTCTTTCTACACAAAACAGGAGCAAACAGCTCGACACCCAAGTCTAAAGATTATCTTGCTTACAGCTTTATGCCGAAATTTCACAATTCAGATTTATTATTTCCTTGGATTCTTTTATAACCTCTTTTCTTTTTTTTCTTTTTTCTTTTTTTGAGTCAGAGTCTCACTCTGTTGCCCAGGCTGGAGTGCAGTGGCATCCTCACAGCCACCACAGCCTTGACCTGCTGGGCTCAGGTGATCCTTCCGCCTCAGTCTTCCAAGTAGCTGGAACTGCAGGCACCATACCTGGCTAATTTTTTTTTATTCATCGTAGAGATGAGGGCTTGCCAATTTGCCCAGGCTGGTCTCGAACCCTTGGGCTCAGGCAACCCTCTTCACCTTGCCTCCCAAAGTGCTGGGATTATAGGCGTGAGCCACCGTGCCCAGCCTCTCTTTTCAAACCTCTTCCTTGCCTTAACACACCATCCCAGTCTCATCACCACAGTAGCTACTGCTGGATCATTTAACAACACAGGTCCCCAAGTACCCGCTCCAGTGCTAAACTTGGGCCCTCTGCCGGCATCACTTCCACATCCATCAGGTTCAAGAAAATGTGAATGAACCCAGGAGGCTTTAGGTAGGCCGGTATGAGCTGCCTGTCTTGGTGCCTCCCTGCCTCACCCACCGGTCAGGAAGGGTCTCTGAGGAGACAGATCTTTCCACACTTTTTCTTCCCTCTATTGGCCAAAGGGAAGCCATTCTAGAAACAAGCAGACCTCCTTGCTGTGATTGCTTGCTAATTCTTGATTTAGCTACAGGTAATTACATCCTAATTTTCCAATATATTCTGCCCTTTCTGATAAAGTGTACCTAAGCAGTTTCCATGACTTAGGGCCTGCTGGTGGTGTTTCCGTTGGGAAATACAATTGCAGTAACATCAAGACACTCCTACGCCACATCATGGGCCTGGCTTGGTGAAAGACACCCACGCCTCCCTTCACCCCACTCTTGGTAGGCCCCAGTGCCACTTGCACGCTGGGGAAGACTTGTCCCTGCCCAGTGGAAAAGCAGTGCCTGGGGCTCCCCCAGCCTGAAGCCCCTTCTTGGCCACAGACCCAAGTTCTAGAGACTGCCCTGGACTTGGGACACGCGTCGGGGCAAGCAGCAGCCTTCAACCCTCGCCGTTTGAGGCCCGTGTCCCTCTTGCCCTCTGAGTCAACAAGGCCGCTCACCAGAGCCAGCCCCAAGATGCCAGGGCCAGGGTCTGAAGCCAGGGCAGCCCCCCGCCCCTCTCTGCCTTCCAGAGACCCTGCCAGGAGAAGACCAGTGCTCTGCCCTCAGCACCCCCCGGGGCAAGCCCCGCCTCTTCTCAACCTCTCCCCTCTCGTTAGTCCCCAACTCCTCACCCTGTCCCCTACCCAAGCGCCCTCCTCAGCCCCACCCTCTTCATACTCT
>NW_007067472.1:27298-28895 GCF_000164805.1 Carlito syrichta
GGGGGTCATTTGGTGGAGCTCAGCCCCCTCCCTGCAACCTCGCACTGTTGCCCAGGGCAAGGCCACTCGGGATGAGTGTAGGATTGACTGAAGGACTCATTCCTAAAATACGGTTCAAATGCTCAGCAGGGTTGAGCTGCTGGGAACTGACCATCCCCCCGCCCCCCCAAGGCCCACCCACCGGCTCTCCTCGCGCGGCCCTGTGGCCTTCAGGGGGTCCGTCCGAACCTCGCAGGTCTACGTGGTCCACAGGCTCTGCCACCGCCCCACTGTCCCCTCACGGCCCATCACAGCCTCTCTGGTGTTCCCCTAGCCTGGTGGGTCTCCCCTGGCTCTGCTCAGACCCTTCTCCCACCCACTGCACCCCCAAGGCGACCCGCTGGCCCGACGGCCACGCCCTCCCCTGAGCACCAGCCGACCCACCATCCAGGGAGTGTCTTCTCCCTCAGAGGCACAGCATGGCTTCCCACAAGGTGCCCCCAAGAATGTTGTGTTTGCCTGCTGGCGAATCACCCACGGACAGTGCTCTGTGAAGGGACGCCGGCTAGGGCCTCACAGGCGGCTGCGGGCGGGGCCCTCAGACCTTTGACCACAGGAGGGAGGGAAGCAGAATTGTGCTGATGGCTCTCCTTTCCCAGTGGCAAGGACCTGTGTGCTGACGCCTGGGCTCTGTCTGGGCTGCCTTCAGCACCCATTTCTCTTTCTTTCTCTGAGCATCTCCTGTCCAGGAGGCCCAGCCCTTTGGCCAGCTCTGAGTTATCCCCATGAGTCGAGGCTCTGAGAAGAAGCAGTTGGCTCATGGCCACTGTGAACTGAGGACTTCTGTCAGGGATGGTCACCCTGGCCCAGCAGTTCCGAGGCCACCGAGTCACTGAAGGATGGAGCTTGGGAGCTCCCCACTGACTCTGCGGGTCCCCGGGAGGGATCCTTTCCCTTCAGACACCCCAGCGGGACCCTGGGCCTCTGCCCTCAGTCCCTGGTGTCCCGCAGGGCTGGACACCTGATGGTTGTCGCGGGGGCAGAGCATGTCCTGTGGATGTTAGGTTCTCAAGCATGGTTTCAGAAGGCTCGCTGATCACTTGTTGTGAAAACATAAAGACGGAATTCCCAAACAAAGGCCCCACTGAAAATATTAAAGCTGTCATAGAAAAGACCTATGATACTGAAGCTAGAAAGCCCCCTCGGGCTCAAGCTCACTGCGAGCCAAGCAATCATTAACACCAAATCCCCTGTGTGGCCTGGATGGCAGGCCCTGGGAACAAGGCGCTTGAGTTTCTGCTGCCTCATGGAGCAGTGTGCACACCTGCATTTCTGTCTGTCGGTTAAGCCCCCACTGCTCCTACTGACATGTCGCTACAGGAGTCTGTGGCTCTTTCTAATGGAAGTGCCCCAGAGAGCCCCTGCCTTCCAAAAAGCCAAGGCCAATAGGTGAGTGGACTGCCGGGAGTGGCCACTGCACTCCAGTCTGGGCAACAAAGTGAGACTCCAAGCCGGGCTCAGTGGCTCAGCCTCTCAGCCTGTAATCCCGCACTTTGGGAGGCTGAGGTGAGTGGATTGCCTGAGCCCGCGGGTTCGAGACCCACCTGGGCAACTTGGC